>NC_044986.1:65074644-65145374 GCF_008728515.1 Papio anubis
AGAGACGGGGTTTCACCGTGTTAGCCAGGATGGTCTCGATCTCCTGACCTCGTGATCCACCCGCCTCGGCCTCCCAAAGTTCTGGGATTACAGGCTTGAGCCACCGCGCCCGGCCTCAAATAAAGTCTTAACAGAAAATGAGCACACACAGTATAATTCCATTTATATGAAGTTCTAGAATAGGCAAAATCAATCAATTGCGGAAGAAAAATCAATGCTGCTGTTACCTTTTTATGATTTAAAAAAAATTACAAGAATAAACACTGTTGGCCAGGCATGGTGGCTCATGCCTGTAATTCCAGCACTTCGGGAGGCCAAAGTGGTACGATCACTTAAGCCCAGGAGTTCAAGACTAGCCTGGGCAACACAGTGAGACCCCGTCTCTACAAAACACAAACAAACAAAAAATACGGCCGGGCACGGTGGCTCAAGCCTGTAATCCCAGCACTCTGAGAGGCCGAGATGGGTGGATCACGAGGTCAGGAGATCGAGACCATCCTGGCTAACACGGTTTACGGTGAAACCCCGTCTCTACTAAAAAAAATACAAAAAACTAGGCGGGCGCCTGTAGTCCCAGCTACTCAGGAGGCTGAGGCAGCGTAAACCTGGGAGGCGGAGCTTGCAGTGAGCTGAGATCCGGCCACTGCACTCCAGCCCGGGCGACAGAGCGAGTCTCCGTCTCAAAACAAACAAACAAACAAACAAACAAAAAATACACTATCACTGTAGAAACTATTGAAACCGGTAAGGCCCAGTGGTTTATGTCTGTAATCCCAGCACTTCAGGAGGCCAAGGATCAAGCAATCCTCCCATCTCAGCATTCCAAAGTGCTAGGATTACAGGCATGAGCCACTGGGGCTAGCCACCAGACCAGTATTCTAATAATGTTCCATTTCTTTTAGCTGGTATTCCAATCCATTTCGAAATCTCTGGTTATCTTTCATAGTTTAAGGGCCGTAAAACATAAGGATGGACAAAGATTTGGTCATTTTCCTCAAGAACTTTTCGGAAATATGTGGCATAATATAGGAAAAATGAACTAATTTTACATAGAAATGCATAATAAATGTCAATCAAATGATAAAGATAGCCACCGAAACTAGGTAACTGTACACTAGGGTTGTTAGGAAAGACATAAACTAGGCCTTGACGGGTGGACAGGATTTGGATGCAAAAGACAAGAATTTCAAAAGAAGCCTTTTTAAAAAATACCTGCTTGGTTTTCTGCTTACACTCTAGGTACCTTCAGTAGTCAAATTCACAGAGCGAAAGTAGAATGGTGGTTGCCGGGAGTGGAAGGAGAGAGGAATGAGAAGTGAGTGTTTAATGGGCACAGAGTTTCAGTCTGGGACAATGAAAAGTTCTGGAGATGGATGGCGGTGACAGCTGCAAAACGATGTAAATATACTTAATGTCACAGAGCTATATACTTAAAAATGGTTAAAATGATAAATGTTATGTATACTTTAGCACAATAAAAGAAAAGTGTTAGCTGGAATGGCAAGTTTACCTTAGTGATAAGGTCAGAGAGGTAGATTCTGCTTTCTAAGGCTATACAAAATAAGTCTCATTCTTTGAATGTCAGCCCCCGAATACTGCCACCTTAGCCTCTTCAGCTGATTTCTTTTTTCCAGGTCAAGTGTCTCCAGTAATAATTTTACCTGGGCATTTTTCAGCACCTTGTGATCCTCTGAGTGTTTCAGGATGTTTTTTTCTTTTCCTTTTTTTTTTTTTTTTTGGAGGGCATGCGGGTGGGAGGAGGAAAGACTACAACTCCTCTATAGGCTCCTTGAGAGCAGGGACTATTTCTTTACTTATTTAGTTTAACCTCCTTGGTGCTCAGCAAAGAGTATGGTACAAATTAGGTTCAATAAACACCTGCGGATTGAATGAAAATACTGACCGTAAAAGCTATTAATAATGCAACCCACACGATCTCCATCACTGACAAATCCTGGCAAGGCTCACTGTCACACTTTTCCTTAAGCCTCTATAGTTATTGACGTTTGTAAACCTAAGATCGCTTTCCCCAGGATTCTTGCACAGGGGACAGGGTGACAGAAGCAACACATATTCAAAGCAATCATTTTTTCTTAATCATCTTCTAAGAGGGCCAGTGAGAACGAAATGACAGGCGTCACTGCTTAAGGAGAGAAAGAACAGATTCCACGGTGATGCGAGCTTGAGTCTGCCCATCTCTGAGATTCAGGCGCCAATGGGAAGGGCTTAGGGGCCACGCCGGGGGGAGGCCCAAAGCCCAGGGCCATCTTTCTCCAGGTCGGGAGTGTGGAGGTGGAAACGGTCCCTGAGCGACCTCAGAGAGCCGAGGGTGGCGCGAAGGGAGGCCCTCGGATGCTCCGGCCCGGTTCTGACAGGCCATCATCCGGGACAGACAGTTCCCCTCCCCGCCCAAGCCGGCGCAGCCCAAAAGGAGGCGCGGCCCATGCTCAGCGCAACTTCTGCCTCTCCTTCTGGCTCTCGGGCTCCTCCAAGGGTGCTTCCAGCTCCATAATGTCCCCCCAGAGGAGTTTCCCAGGCATTACTGGCCACCACCGCCTCCCTCCGGGCACAGTGGCCACAACCACCTAAGGGCAGCGACAGCGCGAAAGGAAGCGGGGGCAGCACGGCCGCCCGGCCTTGGACGTGCGCCACTTCCGGGACACCCACCGCACGGGGGGAAAAAATAATCCCGGATACTCTCGATTTAAATCCTTCCATTGCGCCGCAACCTCTCAACCAATGTGTGTGAGAGATCTCAACTGTCCCACCCTTGTTATGAAGTGATTGGTTACTAGAGTAAAGCCCTGGCCAATCTTCACAAAGGAAGCACGCACGATTAGTATAAATAGTTCGGTTTAGCTTCCCCTCCCCCACTCTGAACTGGTCTCCTCGGCCGCGCAGAGCCTCTTGGGGGTTCCCAGTGTTCACTGCTAGGGCACTGCTGGGGCTGGGAAGCCCTTCGACGTGGGTAGACACGGTCCAGCGCGCGGTGGGCGGGTGCGGGGGCAGGCCCTCGCTGACGCCAGTGGGCACCGCCACGCGCCGCCTCGCTATTTGCCTCCGGAAGCTGAACCCCTCCGCCCCGCCCATTGCGGGGGAGATGTTAACGACCAGCGGCTTCGCGCGAGGCCACGGGCCTGGCGACGGTGGAGAGGGTGTTTGCGCAGTTAGCGGTGGGCCAGATGGGCCGGAGGTGTAGCCGGGAACGGACAGATGTCCGTCCCTGAAGTCTTAAGTTTTAATCGTGAAGTTGGTCCCTGGTTCATTGTGATCCTTTTCTCGCTGTCCGTTTGACATAAGAAGAAACCCGAGAAAGGAATGTATTTGTCTGAAGTCCCACAGGCTGTTAGTGGCACAGTCAGGACTAGAAAATTTAGCTCCTGAAGCCGAGATCAGTGCTTTCTCTGCCACATCAACCTGAAAACTTCTGAGTTTTGCAATGTTTTGGGGAAGATGCTCCCATGAAACAATGAACAGGAAAAACCTGAGGAAGCCTCACATTTTCTGCTAGCGAGAAAAGCCAAAATGTCTTCCACAGAATATCTATTTGCAGCGAATGAAAAAGGATTCAATTTTAGTGATGGGGATTAACTCCCCGTGAATCACAACCTTACACAAAACTGAAACCTTTGACAATACAAATGGTAACTTCCTTAGTGTGTTTGTATACCTTTGCTTACTATCACCGAGGCTAGCTAGTTGCCTTTTCACAGTCATTTCCTCATCTCTTCATGATCCTTGCGACCCAGCTACTCTACCCAATGGAGACATAGGGCTACTCATAAACCTCTTGATAACGTCTGGCACACCAGCCTTAAAACCTAAGCATCAAACTGTGTCCTAGCAAAATTACAAATTGTTACATGTCGTGGAGTTTGGGAATTGGTTCTGAACAGCTGGAACCAGAAATGTTAAATCTGTGATTTTTTCAAGCCTTCTGCATAACTACGACTTGGCCTGAAGGCAAGGGCTATATGTTTGCCTGTAACTTTGTGTATTCAATACTTACAAGCAGAAGGAGTGTTCAGCTATTGATGATGGAGAAACGTACCTCTCTTCCTAGGTTATTATGAGAATAGCTATGCATCTCTAGATCTGCGGTTTTCTACATCCTTTTGTCCTAATCCCTCAACCTACTGCCAATTCTACCATAGTAGGATCTTTATAGCCCTACAACAGGGTATAATGATGTGCATAAAAACACAGTGTAGGCCGGGCACCGTGGCTCACGCCTGTAATCCCAGCACTTTGGGAGGCCAAGGTGGGTGGATTAACTGAGGTCAGGAGTTCGAGACCAGCCTGACCAACATGGAGAAACCCCGTCTCTACTAAAAATACAAAATTAGCCGGCCATAGTGGCGCATGCCTGTAATCCCAGCTTGCCTGTAATCCCAAGAGTTTGTGTCTAATGAGATTTGGGGTTGGGGGAGGCATACTGTGCATGAATAATTAAAATGCACAATAATTCAAGATACAGTCTTATTAGAACATCTTTATTTTCCAAACATCTTACCAGAGTACTAATATACTTTCTTTTACAACACTTAAGAGTGGGTGCTTCAATTGCTACTACTGTTACAAGGTCCTATAAAGATTTCCGCCGGGCGCGGTGGCTCAAGCCTGTAATCCCAGCACTTTGGGAGGCCGAGACGGGCGGATCACGAGGTCAGGAGATCGAGACCATCCTGGCTAACACGGTGAAACCCCGTCTCTACTAAAAAATACAAAAAACTAGCCGGGCGAGGTGGCGGGCGCCTGTAGTCCCAGCTACTCGGGAGGCTGAGGCAGGAGAATGGCGTAAACCCGGGAGGCGGAGCTTGCAGTGAGCTGAGATCCGGCCACGGCACTCCAGCCTGGGCGACAGAGCGAGACTTCGTCTCAAAAAAAAAAAAAAAGATTTCCGTTGCCCTTTGCCTCAGCTTGTTTAAACTGACCATTAAGATATAAAAAAAAAAGGGCCGGGCGCGGTGGCTCACGCCTGTAATCCAGCACTTTGGGAGGCCAGGGCAGGCGGATCACCTGAGGTCGGGAGTTCCAAGACTAGCCTGACCAACATGGAGAAACCCCGTCTCTACTAAAAATAGAAAATTAGCCAGGCATGGTGGCACATGCCTGTAATCCCAGCTACTCTGGAGGCTGAGGCAGGAGAATCGCTTGAACCTTGGAGGTAGAGATTGCGGTAAGCCGAGATCAAGCCATTTGCACTCCAGCCTGGGCAACAAGAAATTCCGTGTCAAAAAAAAAAAAAAAACATACATACACACACACACACATATATGATGACTATTTCCAAACTTGCCTCTCTCTAATCTTTTTAGAACTACAGGGCTAGATTAGTTTTACTCTGTAGAGTTGAAGGTAAAATTCATCAAATAACCATTTTGCATCTGCACATCAATCTTATGTGACAAAAGGAATTGAACCTTTTACTTTATCCCCAGCAGCTTTGTCATGAACCATCATTTTAAAATGCTGTGACATGGAAATAGTTTAAGGGGCAGTTAAAAACTGATTTAAGACACACTGGGGTCACAAAATAAGTGTAGAGTGTGGAAAAGCAGAAAGAAAGTAAAGGCAAAGAGAATAAGAGGGAAGGAGGAGGGTATTTTTCCCATTGCCATGGGACCTAAACCAAGTCAGTTCTAAAATCTTGCTAGTAAAGTGAGGAGAGTAATGCTGGTAGCACAGGAAATTGGATCCGCTGATATAACAGCACCATGGAACTGAGGTACAGAGGTGCTTACATTAGCTTGAGGTTTTGACAGCATTGGAAAAGAGACATCTTTGAGCACATTTATCATATGTACATTTATGCATGTATCTAGCGCCTAAATTCAGACTTTTAAATGATTTTTTAAGTGCTTAACCTTTAGTCTCATTGTTTCTATAGTCAATTACTTTCTGGATGTTTTGAACCAAGTAGTAGGAGAGAGGGTTTCAGAGTCATATCAGTCTTCCCAGAAGAGGGCACCATTATCCAAGTAATGTTTGGAAGCTGCTTGTGCTAAAGAGGAAAAAATGTTGCTAAGG
Source organism: Papio anubis (assembly GCF_008728515.1). NCBI lineage: Eukaryota > Metazoa > Chordata > Mammalia > Primates > Cercopithecidae > Papio > Papio anubis. The sequence goes on from NC_044986.1 coordinate 65,080,675, forward strand.
TTTCAAAGGGGAGAAAGTCCTGTAACACACCAGCAAAGTAATCATGAATTTCTCTTTGATGCCCCCATTCTTGTTTCATGACATTCGTGTCTCTCTTCCTCATCTGTTAAGCAATAGCCTGTTTTCCCAACACCCAAAAAGCCTTAGTAGCTGTAGATAGGTTGTCAAAATGCCATGGTTCCCAATCTTTTCCCTTCTACAGGTTCTTTCCATTGCTCTTCCTCATAGACTTGACATTTTGGTTTAGGGTGTGTGTGTGTGTGTGTGTGCGCGCACGCATGTGCATGTGTGCGCACTGCTACATGAAAAAAGATCTGGGGCCAGGCATGGTGGCTAACCCCTATAATCCCAGCACTTTGGGAGGCCAAGGTGGGCGGATCACCTGAGGACAGGGGTGACAGAGTGAGACTTCATCTCAAATAAATAAATTTAAAAAAATAAAAAATAAAGGAAACAAGAAAAAAGATTTGGGCCAAGTATGGTGGCTCACACCTGTATTCCCAGCACTTTGGGAGGCCGTGGCAGGTAGATCATCTGAGGACAGGGGCAGGAGTTCAAGACCAGCCTGGCCAACATGGTGAAACCCCATCTCTACTAAAAATACAAAAATTGGCCGGGTGCGGTGGCTCATGTCTGTAATCCCAGCACCTTGGAAGGCCAAGGCAACGGATCATGAGGTCAAGAGATCAGGACCATCCTGGCCAACATGGTGAAACCCCGTCTCTACTAAAAATACAAAAATTAGCTGGGCATGGTGGCATGCGCCTGTAGTCCCTGCTACTCGGGAGGCTGAGGCAGGAGAATCGCTTGAACAGGAGGTTGCAGTGAGCTGAGATTATGCCATTGCATTCCAGCTTGGGCAACACAGAGGGACTCTGTGTCAAAAAAAAAAAAAGGAAGATTTGAAATTTTGTAACATTTTGTCTGATAAATTGTATTTAGGGATAATTGATCCATGATCATTATTCTAATCTATGAATAAGGTACAAATGCAGTTTAACCGCCACACCAACATGGGATAGTGTGGCATTACTGAGCTGGTGTAATTTCCACTGTTTGTAGAGAAACGATCTTTTAGCTAGCAAGGAGTTAGAGTAAGGCAAAGGAAATGAGTACAATTTCTATTAGGATTTTTGAAATAATGAAAATACTTTGCAAAAAACCTAGCTATGCCAGGGATTCCTAGGAGTCTGAAATCTCAGATGAGAGAGAATGAATGTTGTATGAATGTCTGCAATAAGCCCATATTTTGCATATTTTATTCCTACTTATAAGCTATCAACTGAAAACTTGTTAAAGGCATAATACCTCCCCGTGGCATACCTGGATTTTGATGGCAGATACATCCTATAACCTTCCCAAAGGACTAAATCTGTAATGGAGGAATTCCAGACAACCTGACAAAAACAGGGGACCTGTATAGTGGGTCATGTATTTACCTACGAAGCAAGTTTTGTTACTATAAAATATATTAAAATACATGCATATATATGTATAATAATATTAGGTACCTCCTGCATTGGGCACTTCTTTTTTTTTGAGACGGAGTCTCGCTCTGTCACCCAGGCTGGAGTGCAGTGGCTGGATCTCAGCTCACTGCAAGCTCCGCCTCCCGGGTTTACGCCATTCTCCTGGCTCAGCCTCCCGAGTAGCCTGGACTACAGGCGCGCGCCACCTCGCCCAGCTAGTTTTTTGTATTTTTTAGTAGAGATGGGGTTTCACCTTGTTAGCCAGGATGGTCTTGATCTCCTGACCTCGTGATCCACCCGTCTCGGCCTCCCAAAGTGCTGGGATTACAGGCTTGAGCCACCGTGCCCGGCTGGGCACTTTTTTTTTAAGACCTGAAGCCATTCCACAGCCGTGCCCGCAGTGGGGTTGCTCAGGCCTACATTGGGCACTTTTGATAGATCATCCCCAAGCCTCACCACAATCCCGTAAGGGAGACATCATTACTATCTCCCTTTTACAGACGAGAAAACCAATTCAGAGGAATCTGGTGACTTGTTCCATCACACAGCTATGAAGGATTTGGAATTGGAATTCAAACTTGTGTCTGACTCCTAAGCTCAGATCATTAAGCTGCCTCAAGATAACAGTTTTCTCATTATAGAATAGACTGCATTAGGAAAGATAAATCAATAAAGTTGCCACAAAAAGCAGTTATTACTGGGGAGAAAAATGCAGGTCACCTATTTTAGAGAATAATCTCCCAAACAATTTAATCGCATATATTCCCATCTTTAATGTGTGTGTTATATGATAAGTTTCGTAGGAGAAAATTTTACTGGTTTCATAATGAGCTTGATTCATTTAATACATTCATTTAAAACAGGCAGAGTGTCATAATGCATCCAGTGGCAAAATTAGATGGACTTCATTAGTTGTACAACATGGCAAAACCCCATCTCCTAAAAAAACAAATAAAACACCTTACAGTTGGAAGCATCCTTCAAAATCATATAGTTCAGCCAGCCAGGGGCAGGAGTTCAAGACCAGCCTGGCCAACATGGTGAAACCCTATCTCTACTAAAAATACAAAAATTGGCCGGGTGCGGTGGCTCATGTCTGTAATCCCAGCACCTTGGAAGGCCGAGGCAACGGATCATGAGGTCAAGAGATCAGGACCATCCTGGCCAACATGGTGAAACCCCGTCTCTACTAAAAATACAAAAATTAGCTGGGCATGGTGGCATGCGCCTGTAGTCCCTGCTACTTAGTTTAGCCAGTTAAACTAAGTTCTGGAAATTGCTCTGCAACATATCAGTAAAGGGATCACCAAGCCTCTGCTCGAATGCCCTAAACAATGGGAAATTCATTCTTTTCCAAAGCTGCCTACTTCATCTTCAGACAGCTTTTGTCTAATAGAAAATTCTGCCAGGCACAGTGGCTCACACCTGTAATTCCAGCACTTTGGGAGGCCCAGGTGGGAGGATTGCTTGAGGACAGGAGTTCAAGACCAGCCTGGCCAACATAGTGAGATCCTGTCTCTACAAATAATAAAATTAGACAAGCCTGGTGGCTTACGCCTATAGTCCCAGCTACTCGGGGGGTAAAGTGGGAGGATCACTTAAGTCCAAGAGGTCAAGGCTGCAGTGTGCTGTAATTAGTCCACTGTACTCCAGCCTGAGTGACAGAGACCCTGTCTCAAAAAAATTTTTTTTCATTGTTAAAATATTTCTCTTAACCTCCATTCACTGGTGGTGATTCCATGCTGTAAGGCCCCCTAAAACAATACTCTCACCTCTACTTCCCCTACAAGTCTTTTCTATACCAGATTACCCACCTCTCTTGGTACTTGCAGCAGGGTTTACACTGTCATTGTGCCAACAATTAATCTTGTCAGAATGCAATGGTATGTCAGTCAATTGGGGTCCACTGAAAACCAGTAGTCAAGAGTGAGTGGTCTGACCACTGCAAAAGAGAGCAGTGAATGTCATTTGCTCTTCCACAGGGACTGCACAAAGTTCTCCAGTGCTGGGCATCTCTCTGGACTTCATTGTTGTCACTATGGTGAGAGTCAGAAAGAGACACTCTCCAATTATTCAATCATTCACGCCTGTAATTCCAGCACCTTGGAAGACGAGGCAGGCGAATCACGAGGTCAGGAGTTCGAAACTAGCCTGGCCAACATAGTGAAACCCCATCTCTACTAAAAATACAAAAAATTAGCTGGGCGTGGTGGTGCACACCTGTAATCCCAGCTACTCAGGAGGCTGAGACAGGAGAACTGCTTGAACCTGGGAGGAGGAGGTTGCATTAAACCGAGATTACGCCATTGCACTGCAGCCCTGGTGACAGTGCAAGATTCTATCTCAAAAAAAAAAAAAAAAGAAAAGAAAAGAAAGAGAAGAAAAAAAAAGAAAAAACATTCCCTCCACCATAAATCAGCACTATCATCTTCTCGACATGCTGAAACCAGTCTTGATTGCTCCATGTTCCCCAAACCCAAGAATTGACCATTCCACTACTTGGTCTGAAAAGGCTTAACAGAGAAAATTCTAGGTCTTACCATGAGTGGAAATGGACCAAAATGCAGATGAATTGCTAAATGTCTACCAGACTCCTTCCACCTTTCTCTAAACCTCTCATTCAGAACTTCTCTTTTACTCCCAAGCCATTCAGTAACCATTCTGCTTCCCTTCTATCTCCACATTCTATCTCCACCATCTGACTTCTCACTGCCATCTATAAAGAAGGCCTGCGCCAGGTGCGTTGGCTCATGCCTGTAATCCCAACACTTTAAGAGGCTGAGGCGGGTGGATCACGAGGTCAGGAGATCGAGACTATCCTGGCTAACATGGTGAAACCCTGTCTCTACTAAAAATACAAAAAATTAGCTGGGCATGGTGGCACGCGCCTGTAGTCTCAGCTACTGGGGAGGCTGAGGCAGGAGAATCACTTGAACCTGGGAGGCAGAAGTTGCAGTGAGCCGAGATTGTGTCACTGCATTCCAGCCTGGGCAACAAAGCAAGACTCCGTCTCAAAAAGAAGTCCTGAAATGTATAGGGAGGAACCAGAGGAATAGTAGTACAGTCAGATGCCTATTGCCACAGGAATTTTTGACATTGTCAGTCACATTGGGAACAATTTGTTCATGTCCAAGCTGGTCAAAGAGAAGACCCTGGGCAGCAATGATTAAAGGAATTCTTGTTGCAGAGTAGCCAACACATTTATGTAAATTCTTTCTTGGTAATGATAAAGAGTTAGGGTTGCATAGAAGCAGCAACAAATACTGCTGCCTTGCAGCAGACACTGTTTTCTTGCAACAGACACTGCTTCAACACACACTGTTTTCTGATTTTGTGTTGAAATCTGGTGAGATCCACTTAGCTTAGAACTCAATATTAGTGTAGGTTAAAAAAAAAAAAACTCACTACAGGAAGTAAATTAACATTTTATATATTTGAGAATGTATAAAAATTCAAGTTAATTACAATTGGAAGGGGACCAATAATTCCACTTTTTAATTGAAAATAATCTATATACTCCCAATAAATGGATAGTAAAATAAGTTTCCAAAAGCCTTAAGATACCAAAAAAGGAAAAAAAGCCAGTAATTAGAACAAAATATGTAATGTGTTTAATAGCATAGATATGCTTGCCTTTAGACAATTATATACTCAATTCTTATGTGATTGAAAGATTATGTAGTAATGCTCTACCTTTTTACAAAGAAAAAAATAGGTTTCCAAAAGAAAATTAAACATTTATGACTGGAGTTAGCAGTAGTAAGGAATTGGATGTGAGTGGTTGACTGTTCTTTGTGCCTTCAACGTTTTGCAGAAAATTCTGTCTTCTTTTTAGTCCATTCAAAATGACTGAATTATTAGATCCCAGACTCTGTGTCCTAAAGATATTAAAAATAACAGAATTATTGGCTTCAAAGGGAACTTGAATTTCTAACCAAGGCATTATACTTTCATTTGATATTTTGAAGTAGTACATTTACTAATACGAAGGTACACTTATCAAATAAGTTAACTTTTCAAAATCCAAAGTGCTGTTTACATTTTAAAGGCTTCACAATAGCACCTCAATTATTTGACAGCTGCCTTCCAAGAAGTTTATATTTTCTGAACAACGTCTGTTCTCAGATCCAGTATCAAGTATATTCTAGTCAGAAACAGTAAGTTCCCTGAAAAACTTACATACATCTGAAGTGGCCAATATCTTCCTGTGAAATTTGTTACTTTTATGAGAAATTGTATGGAAGAGAAAAGCAAATTATTATATTTTTAATATACAACATTCTTTTCTAGGAGGTATAAGCTATATCAGTCCATTATCTAACACATATGTCTTGCTTCAGCTAACACAATACTGTTTGGTAGGGTGGGCGCAGTGGCTCATGACTGTAATCTCAGCACTTCAGGAGGCCAAAGCAGGCGGATCACTTGAGGCAAGGAGTTTGAGACTAGCCTGGCCGACATGGTGAAACCCTGTCTCTACTAAAAATACAAAAATTAGCTAGGCATGGTGGTGCACACCTGTAATCTCAGCTACTCGTGAGACTGAAGCATGAGAATCTCTTGAACCCATGATGCAGAAGTTGCACTGAGACAAGATCACACCCACTACACTCCAGCCTGGGCAACAGAGCGAGACTCCATTTCAAAAAAAAAAAAAAGAAAGAAAGAAATGATCTTGTACCCCCAATAAAGAAGTAATATGTTTTTAAAATGTAGATTTCTAGGAACATATCCTAAGAAAAAACTCAGAAATGCCCACAAACCTTTTTATGTAAAAATAACTCACTACAGGTTGATTTATTAATAACAAAAAATTGGGAATGATCTAAATGTCAAAGAAAGGAAAACAGGCTGGGCACAGTGGCTCATGCCTACAACCCTAGCACTTTGAGAGGCCAAGATAGGAGAACTGTTTGAGCCCAGGAGTTTGAGACCAGCCTGGACAACATAGTGAGACCTCATTCGTACAAAATAGTAAGAAGCAGCAGCATCTGGGTGTGGTAGTGCATGTCTGTGGTCCCAGCTACACAGGAGGCTGATTTGCTTGAGACCAGGAGGTCAAGGCTATAGTGAGCCCTGATTGAACCACTGTACTCTATCCTGGGCAACAGTGTGAGACCTTGTCTCTAAAAAAAGAAAAAAGAAAGGAAAATAATAGTATGTCTGTCTGTCTGTCTGTCTATCTATCTGTCTATCTATCTATCTATGGAGAGAGAGCCACGTAACAGAAAAAAAAAAAAAAAACCCACACACTAAGTAGCTGGGCATGGTGGCTCATGCCTGTAGTCCCAGCTACTCGGGAGGCTGAGGCAAGAAGAAAAAGGCTTGAGGCCAGGTGCAGTGGCTCATGCTTGTAATCCCAGCACTCTGGAGGCTGAGATGAGTGGATCACCTGAGGTCAGGAGTTCGAGACCAGCCTGGACAACATGGTAAAATCCTGTCTCTAATAAAAACACAAAAATTAGCTGGGCCTGGTGGTGCACGCCTGTAATCCCAGCTATTTGGGAGACTGAGGCATGAGAATTGTTTGAACCCAGGAGGCAGAGGTTGCAGTCAGCTGAGATCGTGCCACTGCACTCCAGCCTGGGTGACAGAGCAAACTACATCTCAAAAAACAAACAAACAAACACCAAAGCTTAAGCTATATTTATCAATAACAGGATAATATAAGTTACGTGAAAAAAGAAAGCCATGGCTCTGTATGATTTGTTATTAAAAATACTTTTATTAAGCCCTGGTACAGTGGCTTACGCCTACAATCCCAAAACTGGGAGGCCAAGGCAAGAGGATCGTTGAATCCAGGAGTTCGAGGCCAGCCTGGGCAACATAGCAATATATTGTCTCTACAAAAAAACTTTTTTACACTTGATCTTAGCCAAAAGGCCAAGAAGCGATCAAAAAAGCTTTTTTAATTAGCCTGATGGCCGGTGTGGTGGGTCATGCCTGTAATCCCAGTACTTTGGGAGACTGAAGTAGGAGAATCCCTTGAGCCCAGGAGTTTGAGACCAGACTGGCTAACATTGTGAAACCTCATCTCTATAAAAAATTAGCTGGGCATGGGAGCATGTGCCTATAGTCCAAGCTACTCCAGAGGCTGAGGTTGGGGGATGGCTTGAGCCCAGGAGGTCTAGGCTGCAGTGAGCTATGATTGTGTCATTGCAGTCCAGCTGGGTGACAGAGTGCAACCCCGTCTCAAAGAAAAAACAACAACAGAGCAACTTACAAATGCATAGGAAATAGTGTAGGGCCAGCCAGGCTCAGTGGCTTACACCTGTAATCCCAGCCCTTTGGGAGGCCGAAGCAGGTGGATCACTTGAGCCCAGGAGTTTGAGACCAACCAGCCTGAGCAACAAGGAGAAACCCCATCTCTTCAAAAAAAAAAAAAAAAAAAAATTAGTCAGGCATGGTGGCATGTGCCTGTAGTTTCAGGTACTCAGGAGACTTAGGTAGGAGGATCACTCGAGCCCAGGGAAGTTGAAGCTGCAGTGAGCTGTGACTATACTACTGCACTCCACCCTGGGCGACAGAGTGAATCACTGTCTCGAAGCAAAAAAAAAAAAATACTGGCAAAGATATGAACCAAATTTTAGAATGACCTTTGAAAAACTATTAAATAACATAGGGAAAATGTTCATGATATGATAGACTATTAATTTTAAAAAGCAACATGCAAAATACTAACTCAGTACAAGCCCAGTAGACAAAATCTATAGATCTATACATTTGGACTGAAGTGTTATAGAGAAATACACCAAATATAAAATGATTTTAAAAAAATATCTAGATGTTATGCCAAGCACAGTGGCTCATGCCTGTAATCCCAGCACTTTGGGAGGCCAAGGCGGGCAGATCACCTGAGGTCAGGAGTTCGAGACCAGCCTGGTCAACATGGTAGAACCCTGTCTCTACTGAAAATACAAAAATTAGTCAGGCGCGGTGGCGGGCACCTGTAATCCCAGCTACTTGGGAGACTGAGGCAGGAGAATTGCTTGAACCCGGGAGGCGGAAGTTGCAGTGAGCTGAAACCACACCATTGTACTCCAGCCTGGGCAACAAGAGCAAAACTCCATCTCAAAAAAAATATGTGTGTGTGTGTTAGAATAAGTATAGGTGTTTTAAAAAATATTTTTTACCCAGTAAGATTGTTAGCTATTTTAAAAGAAAAAGTGCTTTTCAGTACTTCTTAAGTGTTCTATCATGGCTATACTACTTTTATAATCCAAACAACGTTTAAACAAATTGGCATGGACAATATTAGTGGAGGACGGGCATGGGGGCTCATGCCTGTAATTGCAACACTTTGGGAGGCTCAGGAGGGCGGATCACTTGAGGTCAGGAGTTCAAGACCAGCCTGGCCAACATGGCAAAACCCCATCTCTACTAAAAAATACAAAAATCAGTTGGGCATGGTGGTGCATGGCTGTGATCCCAGCTGCCTGGGAGGCTAAAGTGGGAGAACTGCTTGACCCTGGGAGGAGGAGGCTTCAGTGAGCAGAGATTGCACCACTGCACTCCAGCCTGGATGACAGAGCAAAATTTTGTCTCAAAAAAAAAGAAAGAAAGAAAACATTAGGCCGGCGGTGGCTCACACCTGTAATCCCAGCACTTTGGGAGGCCAAAGTGGGTGGATCACCTGAGGTCGGGAGTTCAAGACCAGCCTGACCAACATGGAGAAACCTCGTCTCTACTAAAAATACAGAATTAGCTGGGTGTGGTGACACACGCCTGTAATCCCAGATACTCGGGAGAATGAGGCAGGAGAATCGCTTGAATCCAGGAGGTGGAGGTTGTGGTGAGCTGAGATCACGCCATTGCACTCCAGCCTGGGTGACAAGAACAAGAAAAAACTTCGTCTCAAAAAAAAAAAAGAAAAGAAAAGAAAATTTTAGAGAATAGTAGCCACATCCCTTTCTCAACCTGTGTAGAGCCAGGAATAGAAGTGAAAACTTCCAACCCTCAGTTCAGAAAGTGCTTGACTTATAGAAATTTCTATTTTTAGAAATAATTGAAGATTTATGAGTAGTGGGGACAGACATTTGGTTCACATTATAAATAAACTGTATCCTACTATATAAGAGATTTCATTGTAACTTTATACAATTTATTCAGTAAAGGTATAAAAGCTGGCAGAATTGTATCATTATAAAAGTGTGATATTAAGTAGTCTCTGACTAGATAACTCAAAATGTCCTTGACTTTCATAATTCCTGTAGAACAGTGGCTAATCAGACACTTTCTTTTTTTTTTTTTTTTGAGACAGAGTCTTGCTCTGTCGCCAGGCTGGAGTGCAGTGGCACAATCTCGGCTCACTACAACCTCCACCTCCCGGGTTCAAGTGATTCTCCTGCCTCAGCCTCCTGAGTAGCTGGGATTACAGGAGCCCACCACCACGCCCGGTTGTATTTTTAGTAGAGATGGGGTTTCACCATGTTGGCCAGGATGGTCTCGATCTCTTGACCTCGTGATCCGCCTGCCTTGGCCTCCCAAAGTGTTAGGATTACAGGCGTGAGCCACCGCGCCCGGCCTAAACCAGACACTTTCGTGTGGACTTACCGTGGAGAATCTATTCCACTATCTCCTGCCATGCTGTGATTTTCTGTCCCTTCCAAGTGACTGTGTTCATATTGGATATCCTGAGTCAAGACTGGCATATGTGAAGTGTTGAAAAGTTGGAACTTTTGTGGGAAATGTTTTCTCATTTCCTGATTCTGAGAACTCTGACTCCAGCTAGCTGGCTTCTTTCCTGTGTCACCAATAGAGTCTTGTATGACTTCAGCTTCGAAACTGGCTTTTCTTGCACTACAGTAATCAAAGATTCTTTCATCAGCAGGTGCTGAGGCCTGTACACATTTAGCAACACTGGGTTCTTCTTCGTAGTTAAAACCAAACCGGGCCCCTGAATTTAGGCCACAACTTTCAGCAGAAAGGTTAGGTTTTTGGCTTTCACCTGGGGTAGCATGCAGCCCAGTGGGTTTGCAGCATTCGTTTCTTTTAAGCACCTGAGGCTCAACCCTCTCCATTGTGCTGTTGTACTTGGTCAGAGATCTCTCAATTATTTTTTGTTTTCCTAAATGATTTCCCTGGCTTCCACCTGTGAAGGAATACTGAATGTGGCCAGGCAGCATTTGACATAAGTCATCATTCTCAGAAATGTCATCCTCCTCTAGATATAATGAACTACAGGCACCATCATCATCTTCCACTTCATTCTGATACAAGGCCTGGTCATCATTAGAAAGCCGTTCATTTTCTAGGCTCATAGTTTCTGCATCCTGGACAAATCCTTTTCTCAAAACTTCTTCTGAGTCTCTGTCTTGTCTTTCAGGTTGTCTTAAATTGTTCACGCCAACTGGGTAATCCAAAAGGCCAAGATTTTGAAATTGGTGTATTGTGTTATCCACTAATCTACAAGCAGAGGGTGTTCGGTCTAAAAAGGAGGCACCTCGTGATGGCAGGCTATGCGGAGTCTCTTTGATCTCCCCTAATTTGTCAAAGTGGGAATGACTTTTCCTCAAGACTTCAGAAATTACCTCATTTTCTCCACCATACACATCATATCTCAACATGGTATCCAAAAAGGGACAGCATTTACTGTCATTTTGCAACATACTATGTTGAGGGTGATTGAAAAGGTGACCTCTGAAGTCATCATTGATGGATTTGACAGTAGGGTCATTTATGTAAATGGATTCTGATTCCATTTTATCATTAGGTTGTTCAGTGTATGGCTCTTTGGCTTCACCATCAAAGATTCTTGAGGAATCCAAGGACCTAGGCCTTTGGAAAGGCTTTTCCTTTGGTCCAGTCTGGCTGGGTTTCAGATCACTGGTCTTCTGAATTTTGTGTCCTTTGGATATTGTGCTTCCTCGGTGAGACAAACCCTGGAAAGGATTACTGATTCGCTTTTTGTAAATCAAATGGGAACCTAGCACTGTTGTCATCTCACCAAGTGGTTTCTGACCTACCATTTCATTTGGGCTTTTAATTCTGGGGATAGGCTGTGTAGCAGGGAGCTTGGGGTGTTTCTCCAGTCTAATGCTTCCTGGCTGAAGCTCACTTCCCTGATTCCTGGCTTTGTGTCTATCCCTGCGAGAATGGCCCTGCCCTCGAGGTTTTGCAGACAGACCCTGCCTCTTCTTAACCCCCTCTTTTGAAGGATATTTATGCCCAATTGTCAGCACGTCAGTGGAAGTGCCCTGGCTATTATATTTTTTTTGTTCTTCATATTTTTGCATTAGGACGGTGTGTTTGATTAAATTGTCAACAGTCAAAATGGGGTTAATTCGTTTGATTATCTCATGTTCAACATCTCGAGGGATATTGTCCAAGTCATCTTCATCTCGGACAGGCCATTCTTCAGGTGGGAACTGAGCAGAGAAACTGCTGTGTTCTGTTTTGGGCTTCTCCTTTCTAGATATGCTGCGCCATAAGACACTAAAACCAAACTTCTTGCCTTTTTCTTTATCTCTTGTATATGGTAAAGGTTTGGTGCTCTCACAAATGTGGTGCTCCGCAGACACTGAAACTGCCCCATTCTGTACCCAAGGTACAGATTCCCCAAGACCTCTGTGACTCTTCCTAGTCACTTCTGTAGCAACTGGTAGTTCCTGAACATTCTGAGTGTGCATGTCCCGGAAACACTGGCAAGACTGACAGTGGGATATGGGGGCAGCATTCTCTTGGGCTGACTCTGCACAGCTCTCCATGCTCACCAGATACGTCATGGAAGCTGTCATCAGGCGACTTTCATCTGATGGCAGCACTCTCTTATTTTCCTGGGTGGTTGTATTTGTAATGAAGTAAGTCTGAGGAGTAACTATGAAGTATCCTTCTCCAGTGTGATAAATCTTCCTTTCTTTAATCAGCGTTCCCAGAGTGGTATAGAGAATATCTTCAGATGGAATTGCAATGCCTAAAACAGACAAACATTTTACAGACAGATTTTGAATAAGAAAAATTTTAATGAGTGAAATCAGTAACTCTGAAATGACTAAATATTGGTTTGATAAACCCAGAGGTGATTGTAACATGATTAATACATGTGATTAAAATGCCAGGGATGGGTGTGATGGCTCATGTCTATAATCCCAGAGCTTTGGGAGGTCAAGGCAGGAGGATCTCTTGAGCCCAGGAGTTCAAGACCAGGCTAGGCAACATAGCAAGACTTCGTCTCTACAAAAAAATTGTTAAACATTAGCTAGGTATGGAAGGATCATTTAAGCCCAGGAGTTCAAGGCTGCAGTGAGCTATGATTGTGCCACTGTACTCCAGCCTGGGCAACAAACCAAGACCCTGTCTCAAAAAAAAAAAAAAAAAAAAAAAAAAAAAGCCAAAGAAGTATACATAATATTTATAACTTAAATAATAAGAATAGGCCAGGCATGGTGGCTCACGCCTATAATGGCTCAGCACTTTGGGAGGCTGAGGCAGGCAGATCACTTGAACTCAGGAGTTCAAGACCAGGCTGGGCAACATGGTGAAATCATGTCTCTACTAGAAATACAAAAATTAGCAGGGCATGGTGGTGGGTGTCTGTAGTACCAGATGCTCTGGAGGCTGAGGTGGGAAGATTGCTTGAGCCCTTGGAGGCAGAGGTTGCAATGAGCCGTAATTGCACCATTGCACTCCAACCTGGGCAACAGAGTGAGACCCTGTCTCAAAAATAAAAATTAAAATAACAGGAAAATAATTTAGCCCACACAAAGTCATATGGGTAGGTTAATGAGTAAATAGACAAAAGAAAATCTGAATTAACTCAAATAAAAACCCATTATAAATTTAAACTGTGACTGATGAAAGCATTCTTTTATTTAGTAGCTAGGATTACAGGCACCTGCCACTGTGCCTAATTTTTTTTTTTTTTTTTTTTTTTTAGTTTTTAGTAGAGATGGGGTTTCACCATATCGGCCAGGATGCTTTCAATCTCTTGACCTCGTGATCCTCCCACCTCAGCCTCCCAAAGTGCTGGGATTACAGACGTGAGCCACCATGCCCGGCCCGGATGCCATTCTTGAAAAGGGAGAAAATAAATAAAAGAATGAGTGGCGCGCACCTGTGGTCCCAGCTACTTGGCAGGCTGAGGCAGGTGGCTTCAACCCACGAGTTTGAGGCTGCAGTGATCTAAGAAGGTGCCTCTGCACTCTAACCTAGGCAACAGAGTGAGGCCTTGTCTCAAAATAAATAAAATAAAGAATGAGACATGTCAATATATGTTAGTATGGAAAGATCTCCAAGATATGTTTTTAATAAGGGAAACATGTTGAGGGAATGTATAGAATGATCCAATTTATGCCAGGCACGGTGGCTCATGCCTGTAAACCCAACACTTTGGGAGGCTGAGGCGGGTGGATCATGAGGTCAGGGGTTCGAGAACTGCCTAACCAACATGGTGAAACCCCGTCTCTATTAAAAATACAAAAATTAGCCAGGCGTGGTGGCGGGCGCCTGTAGTTGCAGCTACTGAGGAGGCTGAGGCAGGAGAATCGCTTGAACCTGGGGAGGTGGAGGTTGCAGTGAGCCGAGATCGTGCCACTGCACTCCAGCCTGGGCAACAGAGCAAGACTCTGTCTCAAAAAAAAAAAAAAAGATCCAATTTATGTTATGAAAAATTTGTTATATTATCATACATATATAAGAAATGATAATAGCAGTTATCTCTGGGAAGTGAAAATGAAAAAATGGGAGACAGGGGAAATAAACTTTTCTTTCTCATTTTGCACTCTTTTCCACAGAGTGTGATTTATTTATTTATTGCCATAAGCATTTATTTTTGGAGAAGTTTATCTGAAAAGTAAAAGAAATACCCTTATTAAATTTGTTGATGCAGGACTTCTTATGGCAGGGTTTTTTTTTTGTTTGTTTTTGTTTTTGGTTTTTTTTTTTGAGACGGAGTCTCGCTGTGTCGCCCAGGCTGGGGTGCAGTGGCGCGATCTTGGCTCATTGCAAGCTCCGCCTCCTGGGTTCACACCATTCTCCTGCCTCAGCCTCCGAGTAGCTGGGACTACAGGTGCCCGCCACCTCGCCCGGCTAGTTTTTTGTATTTTTAGTAGAGACGGGGTTTCACCATGTTAGTCAGGGATGGTCTCGATCTCCTGACCTCGTGATCCACCCGCCTCAGCCTCCCAAAGTGCTGGGATTACAGGCTTGAGCCACCGCGCCCAGCCGGCAGGGTTTTGATATAAAGTTCTACAGAAGAGGGGAAAAAAAGGATATCACCCAGTTTACTTAGATGTGTTTAAGACTAATTATAAATAGAAACCAAATACATACAGTGAAGTACAAATATAGAAAAACCTATTACTCTACCTGGGTAATGTTTCATCAAATGCTCCAAAAGTGATTCTTGTGTTACACCAATCTGAGCTGTATTCATATCAGATATAGCACAGCAAAGAACTTCACCCAAAGGTACAAACTGAGATTGAGTTATTGGATTCATTTGCACTGGAAAGACATCACCTAAATTGGAGATTTAAAAAAAGGGGGGGTGATAAATTTGATATAGTATAAAATATTTGGAATTAGTGAAACAAAAATAAAGACTAATAGATGGAATTGCAATTCTTTCATCAGTCTTCACTCAGAATCTGTTAACGTGACATGTACAATGATAAAAACTATGCAAAAAAAAGATTTACCTTATGGTCTCTACTTTTAAGAAATGTGTATTAACTGTCTCTACAAGTAAGAGATGGCAAGATTCCATTAGAAAGGCTCAAAGTATTATCAGAATTCAGGAGGTCATGTAATACTTATATACCAGTAGTTTACAATCTTTCAAAATATTTTTTCATATTAGCTATCTTTAGGCAGACACAGGATTATTTCTTTGCTTAAAATATATAAAGTTCGGCCGGACGCAGTGGCTCATGCCTAGCATCCCAGCCACTTTGGGAGGCCGAGGCAGGTGGATCACGAGGTCAGGAGATCGAGACCATCCTGGCTAACACGGTGAGACCCCGTCTCTCCTAAAAATACAAAAAATTACCGGGCGTGGTGGCGGGTGCCTGTAGTCCCAGCCACTCAGGAGGCTGAGGCAGGAGAATGGCATGAACCCAGGAGGCGGAGCTTGCAGTGAGCAGAGATCATGCCACTGCACCCCAGCCTGGGCGACAGAGTGAGACTTTGTCTCAAAAAAAAAAATAAATAAATAAATATAAGTTATAGAAAACTCAAGTAATGGTCCCAAGTCTAAAAGCAAGTAAAGTGACAGAAATAAGCCTTCTGACTCATGATCCAGTATTTTCACCATTCCACATTTTCTTGATTGGGATGATCCTGCCATTACTCAGGTCGAGTACTGGATTCTGCTGGACATCCATGGAAACCCCTCAATCAATTGGAAGTGAAAGACTTAGACTCAGGAAAGAGATTTAGGAATCAACTAATAGAGATGAGATCTGAAGCTACAGTGGAATAAATTATTTAACAGGAGAATAAAGAAAAGCACCAAGAAACACCTAAGAAACAATCTACATTTAAGACACAGTAGGGACCAGGCCTGTAACCCCAGCACTTTGGGAGGCTGAGGTGGGTGGATCACCCGAGGTCAGGAGTTCAAGACCAGTCTGGCCAACATGGTGAAAACCCATCTCTACTAAAAATATAAAAATTAGCCGGGCGTGATGGTGGGCGCCTGTAATCCCAGCTACTCAGGAGGCTGAGGCAGGAGAATCACTTAAACCCAGGAGGCAGAGGTTGCAGTGAGCCGAGATGGCACCACTGCACTCCAGCCTAGGTGACAGAGTGAGACTCCATCTCAAAAAAAAAACAAAAACAAAAAACACAGTAGGAATTAGGAACCCACAAAAGAGCACATACCTCTTGGCACATACCAAGAGTATAAGAAAAAAGGGCTTCAAAATAAATAGTGGTCAACAGTATCAAATGCTTAGAAGGAAATCCAAAGGGTTGAGGAAGGAGAAAAGCCATTGGATTTCTTGTTTGGAAGGTGCCACTGGTGACTTTTAAGAAAACAATTTCAGCCTGGCCACAGTGGCTCACACTTGTAATCCCAACACTTTAGAGAGATCACTCGAGGCTAGGAATTTGAGATCAGTCTGAGCAACATAGCAAAATCCAATCTCTACAAAGATAAAATTTTTTTAAATTAGCCAGGATGGTGGTGTACCTGTCCTAGCTGCTAGGGGCTTAAGGTGAGGGGATTACTTGAGCCCAGGAGTTAGAGACTGAAATGAGCTATGACTACACCATTGCACTGCTGCCTAGGTGAGAGTGAGACCCTGTCTCTAGGAAAACAAAACAAACAAAAAACAACAACAACAACAACAACAAAAAAAACAGAAAAAGAAAGAAAAAAAACTATTTCAGTAGAAAAGAAGACAGAAATTAAAGTTCCAATTGAAGGAAAGGAAGTTGGTGAGAAAAATGTAAAGTTAATGGGTATTCCTTGTAGAGCAGCATTTCTCAACTTTGACACTTTTGACATTTGGGTTGAGATATATAGGATGACCAATGGTCCCAGTAGGCCCAGGACTGAGGTGTTTCCTGGAACACAGGACATTCAGTGCTATAAGCCTATAGCCTGGAAAGTTTCCGGCAAACTGGGATAGGTTGCCACACTAGCCAGATAATTTTGCGGTGGGAGGCTGCCCTGTGCAATGTAGGATATTTAATAGCATTATGGCCTCTACCCACTAGATGCCAGTAGCATTTCCCACAGTTGCAGCAACGAAAAATGTCTCCAGATACTTCCAAATATCCTCTCGATGGCTAAGTCATCCCAGTTGGAAACCGCTGCTCTAGACCATTTGTATGTGAAATCTGATGGCAAATAAGGAGAAATAATAGATCATAAACCAGAAAGGAGTAGGATCCAGTGAATATGACTGGATGTGTGTATGCTGTGGTTTTCTTAAAATAAGATCTGTGTCCCTTTGGATGCAAAAAGGAAGGGGTTAGTGGAGATAGTGGACATTATTCTGGGAGAGGGGAGATCAGTAAGATAGCAAGATCCCAAAGAAGGGGAAAAGGAAAGTGTATCAAGGGCATAGGTAGAGAGGCTAGCTTACAAATGAGGAAGATGCTACTCTATCTGAGACTTGAGAAGATAATAGAGGGTGGCAGCAGACCAGAAATATATTGAGGCAGAAAAGGAAAAAAAATATTAGCAGAGCAAAGTCATCAGACTTCTGTCAAGTTAGAAAGAAAACAGAAATGAGAGGAGGGAAAAATGGGAATGAGAGGATGGTGGGTGGAAAGGGGGTTTGAGGAGGAGCTATTCTCAAAGTACTACGAAATAAAAAATGAGTAAGAAGATTGTGAAGGAGCCCTGAGTTTCCAGGTGATTTATGCATAGTTTTTGGCAGAGGGGTGTCATTTTGTAATGGAAAAGGATGAGAGCTGGGGGAGGCAAGCCCATGCCTCTAAAACTTTAATGTGCATATGAGGATCACCAGGAGATCTTGCTAATGTGCACATTCTGATTCAGAGCCCCTGATCCTGCACTTCTAACAACCTCCCAGTGATATTCACACTGCAGGTCTGAGTACTACTCTTTGGATTGTTAGAGGGTTAGGGTGTTAATGACAGCAATGTTAAAGTTGCTAACCATTTAACAAACATGATCCTGGGGCTGAATGGGGAGTCAAGTATAGCCAGAAGGAAGCTAAAGAATTAAGAAAACTTGATTATGCTCTGCGGTTAAACTCTCCCAGTGACAGTAGAGAAAGCAATACATTGTACTGGTTGTTGAGGGGGGAAGGAAGGTAATGGACTGGCCAGGTATGAAGGGTTGAAGCCCAGAGCTGGTAAGTGGCCAATATTGTATTCTTATTGTATCTGCATGAAGATAAAGGACTTCAACAAGGAAATCATAAGCAATTTGCTGTTATATTTTCCATTGTTCCCTTGTTTACTTAAGCTTCTCTATCTGGCCTTGGAAGGTCACATCACAAGGTAGAATTGCTGTCTGCTTCTGCAGCCTGGGAAGGATGTCCTCTAGGTGTGGCTGCGGCTATCTCATTGGGTGATTCTCAGAGGCCTATACCACTCTGAAAAATGAAGATGAATGGCTAATCAATTAACTAGCATTTCAAAGAGTGGCGATAGATGATGCCCTGAAAATCTGTCCAAGCGGGGCATTAATTTACCTAAAACTCAAAATCCTCCTTGAAACTCAACTTCTGAACGGAGGGTAACAAGCCTCTATCCTCACTCCCTCTTTTTCTTTCTTTTTTCCTTCCTCATCTGAGTTTTACTTCCTTCACTTTCATCTCCCCACTCAACTAGACAAAATGTGAAATTAAAGGATAATTTTATTTCATTTTATTTATTTTTTTTGTTTTGTTTTGGTTTTTTTGGACGGAGTCTCGCTCTGTCGCCCAGGCTGGAGTGCAGTGGCTGGATCTCAGCTCACTGCAAGCTCCGCCTCCTGGGTTTACGCCATTCTCCTGCCTCAGCCTCCCGAGTAGCTGGGACTACAGGCGCCCGCCACCGGCTAGTTTTTTGTATTTTTTAGTAGAGACGGGGTTTCACCGTGTTAGCCAGGATGGTCTTGATCTCCTGACTTCGTGATCCGCCCGTCTCGGCCTCCCAAAGTGCTGGGATTACAGGCTTGAGCCACCGCGCCCGGCCTAAAGTACAATTTTAAATATTTTTATGCTTCTTTGATATAACTGTATGTGCTTAGTTACAATAAGTGGCTTTAAACTTTTATATCTCTCTTCCTTACCTCCCTAAAAATATCTTTTCCTGTGATCTTGAATTGATTACCCATCCCCACTGCACGCTGGAACTCAGAAAGTAATACTCCATAATGAAGTCTCAGACGCAAGAGGTTTTTTCTGGCTTTTTCCTATCCTCCTATCTTGTTTCTAAGGCCAGCCATAGAAACAAGAATCCTTCTTCCCCAAGGCAGGTCATAGAAACCAGAACCCCCTTTCTCCAAAGCCAGTCATAAAACCCAGAGGATTAGAGGCCCTTAATTTTAAAAGAGGGGGGAAAACTTTCCCTTCCTTGAAAGACAACAGCTAGACATAGAGGGCAAAGCCTGAGGCTTTCCTCAGCCACATAATACCTGTTTGAACCTCACCTCACCTTTCCTTAAAACCAGTCACTGTGAACTTAGAGATGGGGTAGGGGAGAACACTGAAAGAGAGAAAATCAGCATGTCGTCTGGTGCCCCTGCTGTGCCTGCCTGCATGCGGCTGCCCATTTCTGTGCACTGGGAAAAACAGTAGTGCCGTCTCCACTATACCTTTGGGCTAGAACTGAAGCAGCCCATTTTCTAGTTCAATCCTTAGGTCTGTTTCCTCTTTTCACAGGAAAACTCATAGTCAAAATAGATTTTCATGAGGCTGGGACAGAGATGCATAGGGATTCCTGTATATTTGTTTACAACCTCCTGTGAATCTATAACTACTTCAAAATAAGAGCAAAAACTTGATTTTTCAGAAAGCACTACTTTTAATTACCAAGGAGAAATGTATGAAACAACTTTTTTCTTACATTTTTCAAACCCCATCTTTTTAAAAGAACCCTAACACTGTTTGCCGAATCCAAAGATATTCTTAAAAAATTTATTCATAATTCCTACTATGATGTGGGGATGGCTATTTTAAAAGATGAACAACTAGGAAGACGAATTGCCTTTTTTTCCCCTTTAAAATTAATACAACTAAATGTAAACTTCACTTTAGAGGACATTGTTAATTGCTATTTGCCTCTGCTGTGGAGCTCCTCTAGACAAAGCCTAGAGAAAGTTTCTCAGTACATTTCCTTCACAGCCGTTGCTAAGATACATCCTTCAGGTGCACAAATCATCGAGTCCCCTTTGTGCAGGAAAGCAGAGTGCACCCTGACACGGGAACATTTATGACAGACATGGGGATCATTTTCAAGCTTCAGCCATGGTCTGTTTCAGTGACTTTTGCACTCCTTTGCTTTTTGGAATGCATAGCTCTTAGTTTTTCACCAAAAATTAACTTTCTATGCAGAAGATCCCACTTATAGATGTAACCAGATTCCACAATAAGAGAAGTCCAGCCCTCTGGGTCTGTCCCAAACTATGAGGGAGTAAACTGAAGAGCACTCTTCAGTCTAGGCCAGCTGTGGACCTTTGACCCTTGAGCTGAGCAGGGCTCAGAAGGCTAAGGAGAGACTTTGAGCCAGAGCATAAACAGTTGACAACAGCATTCTCTGTTTACACATTCTTGTACTCTTTGGTGCCTCAGAAATGAAAAAAGTGTTTAGGCTGAAAGACTGGTTTCACAAAAAATAACAACAAAGTAGAACCATAAAGATGAGGTTATTTGTGCCTGTTACACACTTTCTGAAAAGGAGTTTTGTTGTTAATTTACTGATTCCTTGCTGTACTACAAAAGGATTTAGTTGCTTTATAAAATATTTTTGTTGGCCAGGCATGATGGCTCATGCCTGTAATCCCAGCACTTTGGAAGGCTGAGGCGGGTGGATCCCTTGAGGTCGGGAGTTTGAGACTAGCCTGACCAACATGGAGAAACCTCGTCTCTACTAAAAATACAGAATTAGGTGGGCGTGGTGGCACATGCCTATAATCCCAGCTACTCAGGAGGCTTAGGCAGGAGAATCACTTGAACCCAAAAGGGGGAGGTTGCGGTGAGCCGAGATCACGCCACTGCACTCCAGCCTGGGCAACAAGAGTAAAACTCCATTTCAAAAAAAAAAAAAAGAATTTTTTTTTTTTATTCTGGTAAAGACCAGAAAGCAACCCCCCCTCCCCACCTCCACCAAAAAAAAAAAAAAAAAAAGTCAAAGTAATGATGAAAGCAAAGTATGAGGAGTTTAAAAAGTTATTCTTTTTTTTTTTTTTTTTTTTTTTTTTGAGACGGAGTCTCGCTCTGTCGCCCAGGCTAGAGTGCAGTGGCCAGATCTCAGCTCACTGCAAGCTCCACCTCCCGGGTTCACGCCATTCTCCGGCCTCAGCCTCCCGAATAGCTGGGACTACAGGCGCCCGCCACCTCGCCCGGCTAGTTTTTTGTATTTCTTAATAGAGACGGGGTTTCACCGTGTTAGCCAGGATGGTCTCGATCTCCTGACCTCGTGATCCGCCCGTCTCGGCCTCCCAAAGTGCTGGGATTACAGGCTTGAGCCACCGCGCCCGGCCAAAGTTATTCTTTTACAAGTCCACTTGTTTGGGGAAAAAAAGTGCAAAGCAAATTAAATGTAGTATGTGGATGCGCAATTCACAAATGAAAATACTGAGCTCTTCACTATCAAAAGCTTTTCATCCAGTGAAGTCCAGAGCAGGCCCTTGTAGCAGAAAATGTTAGAATTAGCCTCCTGTGGGATGGACGTGGATTCATATAACTCCCGGCAATCAGTCTCTGCTCCCTGGTGCCTAATGACAGTGGCCTAGAAAGCCCCTGGCCAGTAGGAGCAGGCCCCTGGGAAAGTGTGACTTGCTCTTGGAGTTGGTGACAATAGCTCAACAATATTGTTCCAATGCAACCCAAGTCCTCATCAAAGTTCTGAGGAAAAACAGGTGGTTTCTTTATGTAAGGACACAAAGGCCCCTTCCATAAGCCTCAAGGAGAAGGCCTCTAGAATACCCTATCCTGGTTGTTTTCTATCAGAAAAACAAGGGGCTCAAAGAGCCACTTCCTCGCCAATTCAGGAAGTGGGAATACTCATACCCCAATGTAGAATATCAAGAGGTGCACCCATGACAAATAGAAACATGTCAAGATTGCCTTCCAGCCAGACCCAGCAGCGTAGCTGTAGTGGAGCCAATGAACCCTCCCAAGAACTATGGTGCTGGAAAAATCTTCAACCAGGGGCCTGTGGACTCCTAAAATCTTCCAGTTATAGATGATCACTGGGAAGCATTAATAAAATGAAAATAAGCCTATACTTTGCACTCTTTAAGACGGAGAGCTGGCGTCAGCACATGGGCCTACCCAGTGAAGTGATTTTCCCCCAGGTTGGGGGGTGTGAGGATCACAAGCCGAGGAATGTGGACCTTGACAAGACCTGCGCCCTGAGAGAAGGTCTGATACAGGGCAACAATGCCAGGCTTCAAATATCACATTCACTCCACATCTTGAAGGTAATTAAAAATTAGTTGAAGGTGAGGTTTGGTATCATAAGCATTTTAGTGGAAACCCAGCCAGACACAAAGAAAGCCTGTGACCCTGGGTCACCAAGTGACTAAAAAATCCATTTCCTGGCCAATTCAGGAGGTGTGAATACTCACACCACAATGAGAATCATTACAAAATCATTACAATCTGCCTGGCCCAATTCTGTGTTTGCCTTGTCCACTGAGAACACCCTTGAAGTGTTAACTGAACTGGAGTCCACTCGCCCGGCACAGTAAATCCAGGTATCTACATCAAGGCTTTTTATAGTTATAGAAGAGAAGGCATTTATTTGTAGGGTGCCAAGAGGAGGAGGACCAGGAAGCTATTGTTTAAATCTTGACCTCCCAATGTCTTGTAAGCAAAGGTTTTTATTTTTATTTTTTGTTAATTAATTAATTACTTTTTGAGACAGAGTCTCACTCTGTCACCCAGGCTGGAGTGCAGTGGCACTATTTCAGCTCACTGTACCCTCTGCCTCCGGGTTCACACCATTCTCCTGCCTCAGCCTCCCGAGTAGCTGGGACTACAGGCACCCACCACAACGCTCGGCTAATTTTTTTGTATTTTTAGTAGAGACGGGGTTTCACTGTGTTAGCCAGGATGGTCTCGATCTCCTGACCTCATGATCTGCCGGCCTCAGCCTCCCAAAGTGCTGGGATTACAGGTGTGAGCCACCATGCCCGGCCTAAGCAAGGGTTTTTAAAGGCAGGGGTAAATTTTAGGAGAGTAGAAGTTACAGGCAAAATTATAAATTAATATATGGAGGTTATATATTGGTTTTGGCTTAAAAGGGAAGGATATCTTGAAGGGGCTTACAGATCGTAGGTACATTTAAAGATTTTCTAGTTTAATTGGTTAAGGAAGAGAAGCTTTGTTTAAAAATTTGGGGTCAGTAAAGAAAAATGTTAACTGGCTCAGGGGTATGACTCCCTCCAAGTCCATTAGAAAGAAACTTAGAACAAAGAACGCAGGTCAGAGTTTAGTACTTAATTTTTTCTTATCTCAGGTTTATGTGCCAGTGAATCTGTTGGGTGAGGGTCTTCAGTGGAGGGGTCCAAGTTTCTGAAAGACAACTCAGGCACATATGTTAAGATGTTATCTTTAGTTTTTATAGGGAAACCAAACACCTCTGGATTCTAACTTTTTTGGCTATTGTTTTAGGCTATTGCCTTTTTAGTAAGTTACTTACTTTTTAGTACTAGATAGCAAAAGAAAAAAGACAAGATGGTATCTTTTCCATGGTGGATTTAAGAAAAAAAAAAGGATCTAGCTAGCTATCTGGAATTTTTCTTAAACTCAGGATTTAAAAAAAAAAAAAAAAGGCCAGGCACGGTGGCTCACGCCTGTAATCTCAGCACTTTGGGAGGCCAAGGCGGGCAGATCACCAGGTCAGGAGATCGAGAGCATCCTGGCTAAAAGGTGAAACCCGTCTCTACTAAAAATACAAAAAAATTAGCCGGGCATGGTGGCGGGCGCCTGTAGTCCCAGCGACTCGGGAGGCTAAGGCAGGAGAATGGCATGAACCCGGGAGGCGGAGCTTGCAGTGAGCAGAGATCGCACCACTGCACTCCAGCCTGGGCGACAGAGCGAGACTCATCTCAAAACAAACAAACAAACAATCCTCTTGTTTGGGCACAGGCCCCTAAAAAGAGGGTCCTTGCTCCGTCTCAGAAATAAAAGCATCCTTATCAAATCTGAATGTGGCGGGGCACGGTGGCTTATGCCTGCAACCCCAACATTTTGGCAGGCGAGGCTGGAGGATTGCTTGAGCCTAGGAGTTCAAGGCTGCAGTGATCTATGATGACAGCACTGCACTGAAGCCTGGGTGACAGAGCAAGACCCTATCTCTAAAAAAGAAAAAAAAAAAGTGTTTATTTTGGTATCTGGGCACTCCAGTAAAACCGCAGGGACAAAATTAAAGTTTTAATAAAAACTGTACTGTTAAGGGGGAAAAAATTAACAATTATGCTTATTTTACATTAATCTTATGCTTTTAAAAGACCAAAACCAATTCCAAGAGGGTCTGCTCTTGGAATTTAAATTCTAACATTTTAAATCGGGATGCTTGAATCTGATTTTAAGGCCCATGAGAGACTGTGCTACTAATCTGTAAGACAGAGGAAAGATTTTCTTTCAAAATTCAAAAAGCAGTCACATCCTAACATTTTCGTGTCATAATAAAACATGAATTTTTCATAGAATTAAATTCTAGAAAAAAATGAATTCAAGACTGGGCGTGGTGGCTCATGGCTGTAATCCCAACACTTTGGGAGGCCAAGGTGGGCGAATCACTTGAGGTCAGGAGTTTGAGACCAGCCTGGCCAACATGGTGAAACCTCGTCTCTACTAAAAATTACAAAAATTAGCTGGGCGTGGTGGTGGGTGCCTGTGATCCCAGCTGCACTGGAGGCTGAGGCAGGAGAATCACTTGAACCTGGGAGGTGGAGGTTGCAGTGAGCTGAGACTGTGCCATTGCACTACAGCCTGGGTGACAAAAGCGAAACTCCGTCTCAAAAAAAAAAAAAAAAACAACTAATCCTAGTATTATTTATTTTATATTTAGAAGACGAGTTTTTCTCTACTATAAGAACATTTAGTCCCTATACAAGTGTGCTTATGGACTCAGAGCTAGGCAGTCTGCCAGAAATTCATGCATTATTGACCTTCAAGTGGTTTAACGGAGCCGCTGTAACTCAACTAATTACCCAGCCACATGAAATCTGAGACCATCTTTTTGGGCGCCTGTATTGAATCACACTGTGGGAAAGGTATCTTCTATGCACATTAGGGATGACAACAGAGCACAAATAAAACAGCCTGCAGGTACACTCAAGTTTAATTTTAAAAAAGGATGTTTTGTTCAAAGTAATCCAAGAAGCTTCTGTGATTTTAAACTGCTCTTTTATCCAGTATGGAATTTCCACCAAATGTTTTTTAACATTAAAATTAATCCTGAACTTTGAAAAATTGAAGCATTTTGTAACAACATGCCCCTCATTAAAGATAAGATGCTGTGCAAATCTTTGATGGCTTTAAACAATTAGATCTATTGTGTTACAACTTCAAATAGGTTCAGAAAATCAAATGAAATGGAAACAAAAACAAGAAAGGTTCCAGGCCAGTAAACCAAGCCCCTCTCCATGTCTCCCTTTTATTTTAGTAAAGTAAAAGAATGCAAACACTTTCCTCCACATTTAGAAACAAAAGAGTACCAAGACAGAAGCTGGCTGCAGATAATCGGGTTATCTGTCATGGAAGCTGGAATTCTTTCTCAAGCATGGTGATGTTTATTTTTGACTTCTAGACAAATGGCTCCCTTCTGGGAAATACCCTCTGCTGGAAAGCTAAAGGCTTCCCTTGGGAGGATGAGCTGTTCAACAGCAGGAGTCCTTAGTAACTATGTCTTCTTTACTTATCACACTTCAACCTGTCAGAATTTAGTTAGTGGCCTCCTTTTCAAGTGATATATTCACTAATATTGACCATCAGTTGAGTCTCAGAAAACCTGGAACAGATCCCACAATTTGGTTGTCAGATTGTCAGATAGCACACTGATACACCAGGAAGACAGGTGGCCCCACCCGGGGATGCCCTTTGAGCTTCTAGCTTCCTTCCCCCATGGCCACCACCCTCACTGCGGATAGAGATACAAGGAGCCTCAGTCAGGAATGACCGACTCAAATCAGCTGAATGACTCAAACCAGCTGGCTTTTGAACAATACTAAAACAAATCCACATTTGGCCCAAAACTCTTAGGTTCTGAGGTACCCTTTCCTACCCTCTTTCCCTTCAAGGCCTCCACCCTGGATATGTTCATGACTTTATTCAGTCGTATTAGTTTTCAATGGCTGTCAAAATCAATTACAGCAAACTTAGTGGCTTAAAACAACACAAATTTATTATCTCACAGTCTAAGGTCAGCAGTTCTGGGTGTCAGAGCCAAAACCAAAGCGCTGGCCAGCCTAGGCTTTATCAGGAGACTGAGGATAGAATGTTTTCACTCTCATTTAGGTTTTCGGCAGAATTCAGTTCCTTATGGTTGTAGGACTGAGGACGGCAGTCAGTATTTCCTCCATGACTGTCAGATGGGAGCCTCTCTCAGTCATCTCTATTTCCTATCATGTTGCCCCCTTCATCTTCAAACACAGAATTAAACCTGCCCACACTTTCTCTGATGTGCACTTCCATTGCGCTGCTTCTGTTTCTTGCCAGAGAAAATTTATCTTAAAAGTGCTTTTAAGAGTACCCGTGTGGGCCGCGCGCGGTGGCTCAAGCTTGTAATCTCAGCACTTTGGGAGGCCAAGACGGGCAGATCACGAGGTCAGGAGATCGAGACCATCCTGGCTAACACAGTGAAACTCCGTCTCTACCAAAAAATACAAAAAACTAGCCAAGCGCGGTGGTGGGCACCTGTAGTCCCAGCTACTTGGGAGGCTGAGGCAGGAGAATGGTGTAAACCCAGGAGGCGGAGCTTGCAGTGATCCGAGATCGGACCGCTGCACTCCAGCCTGGGTGACACAGCAAGACTCCATCTCAAAAAAAAAAAACAAAAACAGAGTACCTGTGATTAGACAGGGTCCACCTAGATAATCTAGAATAATCTCCCTAATTTAATGTCCATAACCTAATTATACCTGAAAAGTCTCTTTCACCACATAAGGTAACATATTCACAGGTTCCAGGTATCAGGATGTGGGCATCTTTGGTGAACCATTCTACCTACCACACCAGTTACAAGGGTTGGGGGCAAGGAATAGCTATACAAATAGCAAGAGAGGCACAGGTTGTAAACTGCTGTAGTACCTATATGTCCCTAAAAATGGCCATGCAGGAGAACATCGTTTTTTTGACCTCCAGGAAACCTGGAATAGATTATGGTGCCTCTTCCCGAGATTCTGGAGGCCACAAAGGCAGTGACAGTGATTAACAGGTCTAGTCATGGTGATTAACAGAAAATACCACTGTACAAAACAGGGGTAAAAAGTCCAGCATTTAACAAGTTTAGGAAGTTAGGAGAGAGAGAAAAAAATAAATGAAAATTTAAAAGTCCAGCACAAAGGTGATTGTTTGAATAAAAAATTCAAGTTTCCCTAGATTTTTTTTAAAGCTGTCCTTTCTATTTTCATGATCCTCACATTACAAACAAGTCCTATACTGAGGGCCAAGCAATCTGATCAGGGTATTGGGGTTCTAATCCGGATTCTGCTATGTGGCCCTGAGTAAGTCGCCTCTCTTCTCTGGGTCTCAGTTCCCTTGCCCATACACGGGGGACTGAACTAGATCAGTCGTTCGCAAAAAGGGTTCTATGGAACATTCATTCCATGAAATGCTCTCTACAAGAAAAAGGGTCCCCAGGCCAAATGTTTGAGAAATGTTGCTTGGAGCCACAGTGGTACTGGGAAAGGCCTGTAACAAACAACTACCTAGTTTATTTAACCCAGTGTTCCCTGATCATATTTGATAACAAACTCCCTTTTCCTAAGTACTGTACTACTCTTCAGCTAAGTACTGTACCTTCAGTTGTTACTTCCCTCCATTCAGATTGGCCTCTCCCTGAATAGTCGGTACCTCCCCACATCCTGTCCCTTTGTCCCTGTCTCCTCCACCTACAGCACTCTTCCCCATACCTCGGTGTTTCAAAATCCTGCCTGTCATTTAAGACTAACTCAAATACTGAGTGACTCTATCATGAATAGTTTTCTGATCCCATCAGCTGGAAATATATTCTTCTTCATATGTACTGTTTAATAAACATTTAATGAGTGGCTACCATTGTTTAGCATCAGGCACTGAGAGCACATTGATATTATAACAGCACAGTCTCTCAATCATTCCTTATGCAGCATATATTTATTATCTACTATATACCAGTTACAAAAGTCACAAGAGCAAACAGGATACAGTCCTTGCACTCAATGGGCTTTGACTGTCATGGAAGAGCAGCTGTTGGTTAAGGCAATCTTAACCTAGCATGAGACTGTAATTGGTAGGACGAGGACTCAGTATTCCTGGGTCCCAGCCTGAATGCTATTCCCAGAAGTCTGTGGCTGCCTGGGCCAGGACCACCATGAGGAAGAAGAGCCAGACTGTTCCTCGTGGGGCCTTGGGCCACTAAGGCAGCACGGGATAAATAAAGGAACAGTGGAATTGGTCAGGTACACCTGGGCTCACATTCTTTACCTCCGCTTACTGTCAGTGTACCCTCTTTGAGTATTAATTAGTGACCTCAGCTCTTCAAGATGAATAATAGTTTCTGGCTACAAGGTTACTGTGGGAAAACAATCTGAAAATACCTGGAATAGATTTGATATGTGTCAGTTCTTCTACCGATATCAGCACTTTTTTTCTTCCCAAATTAACGATATTAACTTGATCAGACCCTGTTCTATGTCATTACCAGTACTTCAAGTTTCTCCTGTAGGGCACCAGGTAGGCACATGGATGGATTTCTTAGCCAATTCTGACTTTTCTTTTTTTGAGATGGAGTTTCGCTCTTGTTGCCCAGGCTGGAGTGCAAACTGCCTCCTGGGTTCAGGAGATTCTCCTGCCTCAGCCTCCTGAGTAGCTGGGATTATGCTAGAACAGGCTCCAAGACTGACCATAAACAAGATCTCTGCAGCACTGTGACATGCTCATGATGGCTATAATGCTCACGTTGGAGGTTGCTGGTTTACCGGAATGAGGGCAAGGAACACCTGGCCCACCCAGGGTGGAAAACCGCTCAAGGCGTTCCTAAACCACAAACAATGGCATGAGCAATTAAGGACATGTTCCTGCTGCAGATAACTAGCCAGAGCCTGTCCCTTTGTGCTTGTGAAGAATACTTTCAGTTAATCTATAAACTGCAGAAATGATGTTTATCTCGGGCTTACTGTCAATAACTAAGTGGGTCAAACTCTGTTCCAGGCTCTTGGCTCTGAAGGCTGTTAGCCCCGCCCCCCATCCCACTTTGCACTCTATTTCTGTGTCTGTGTCTTTATTCCTCTAGCACTGCTGGGTTGGGGTCTCCACCACCGAGCTGGTCTCGGCAAGCAGCACCCAAATGCGGGGCTCAAACCCCGGTTGAAGGGTCGCCGAAGGGATGGTTGGAGAACATGGAACTATGCTGGAGAACACCCGAGTACTCTTAAGCAATCCCCGTGGTGAATAAAAAGGGGAGCTTGGAAGCATCAGGGTAACAATTAGACAAGGGTCGAGAAGGCACAAGGCTTCTTTGAGTCTGCTTCAGCAGCTCCTCAGAAAAGGAGTGAAGGTTAGCACTAGCCACTTTATGCAGTTTTTTAGTGCGGTAGAGAAATATTGCCCTGGTTTCCCAACTGAGGAACTATGGATGTAGAGGTCTGGGGGAAGGTAGGCGGCGCACTCAAAAAGGCATATAAGGATAGTACTGAGGATATTCCTATAACTGTCCGGTGAGTGTGGGCTCTGATTCGCTCCACCTTGGAACCTTTTCACACTGACAATGAGGAGGAAGGAGATGAAGAAGCAGGGGAGTGTGATAACGTTGCCAAAGAGATAAAAGATCTGTCAACCACTTAAAGAGACCCAAGAAGGGGAAGCTTGTCCCTGCCCCTTGGCACCCCCTCAATACCTTGAAGATAGAGAATGGCCTGACCCTCCGGATCTTTCTTTTCCGGAGGACACTGGGCAAAAAGTAGTCGCCCCAGTGACTGTTCTAGCAGCGCCCCAAGCAACCATCCTCAGTTCTATTCAGACAGGAATTCAGCAAGCTAGAAGAGAGGATGATTTAGAGGCTTGGCAGTTCCCTGTTAGGATACATCCCCCAGATCAACAGGCGAATGTTATGGCTACATTTGAGCCTTCTCCTTTTAAATTACTCAAAGAGTTTAAACAGGCTATCAATCAGTATGAACCAGGTCTATGCCTGAAATGTAAAAAAAGAAAGCATTGGGCCGGGTGCCTGTGACTCACGCCTGTAAGCCCAGCACTTTGGGAGGCCGAGGTGGGCGGATCATGAGGTCAGGAGATCAAGGCCATCCTGGCTAACATGGTGAAACCCATCTATACTAAAAATACAAAAAAAATTAGCCGGGCATGGTGGCGGGCGCCTGTAGTCCCAGCTACTCGGGAGGCTGAGGCAGGAGAATGGCGTGAACCCAGGAGGCAGAGCTTGTAGTGAGCCAAGATCCCGCAGCTGCACTCCAGCCTGGGCGACAGAGCAAGACTCCACTTCAAAAAAAAAAGGAAAAGTGTCATTCTAAATTTGATAAAGACGGAAACCTGATTTCGTGAAACGCCATGAGGGGCCGTCCTGGGACCCGTTCTAAACCGGGGCATTCCCGGCTCAGGCCACTCCCTCACCCCTATACAATGCTTGTGCCCCGCCATAGCCAGTAAAGCGGCAGTAGACAGTGTAGCACCAGGGCTGTGAGTCTCCTGCCTGGAGAGCCGCCACATAAAGTACCAACAGGAGTCTGCGGACCCCTGCCAGCAGGAACCATAGGACTACTTCTGGGAAGATCTAGTTTAAATTTAAAAGGAGTGCAGGTTCATACAGGAATAATTGACTTGGATTGTAATGGGGAAATTCAGATCATTATATCCACTTCCCTTCCTTGGAAGGCAGAACCGGGAGAGCATATAGCACAGCTTCTGATTTTACTGTATGTGGGACTAAGAAAAAGTGAAACTAAAAGAACAAGGGGATTTTGCAGTACAAATAAACAAAGGAAAGCTGCCTACCAGGTAAATCAAATTACTGATAAACGTCCTACCTGTGAAATAACTATTCAGGGAAAGAAATGTAAAGGTTTGGTAGATACAGGAGCGGATATTTCAGTCATTTCTCTACAGCACTGGCCGTCCGCATGGCTAATTCAACCCACTCAATTTAACATAGTTGGAGTTGGTAAAGCCCCTGAAGTATATCAAAGTAGTGAAATTTTGCATTGTGAAGGGTCCAATGGACAACCTGGGACTATTCAACCAATTATAACTTCTGAACCTCTAAATTTATGGGGGAGACATTTATTACAACAATGGGGAACACAAGTTTTAATTCCTGAGCAATTATACAGCCCTCAAAGTCAATATATGATGCATGAAATGGGGTATGTCCCTGCTATGGGACTAGGAAAAAATTTGCAAAGTTTGAAGGAACCGCTTCAAGCAGAAAGACAAAGTTTTCATCAAGGCTTAGGATACCATTTTTGATGGCGGCCATTGTTAAGCCTCCAGAACCTATCCTGTTAAAATGGCTGACAGACACGCCAATATGGATAGAATAGTGGCCGCTGAGTAAAGAGAAACTAGAGGTTTTAAATGAATTAATCAAAGAACAGCTTCAAAAGGGACAATGCTCTCCCCTTGGAATTCCCCAGTTTTCATAATTAAGAAAAAATCAGGTAAATGGAGAATGTTAACTGACTTAAGGACCATTAATTCAGTTATACAACCTATGGGGCATTACAGCCAGGACTGCCTTCTCCTGCTACAATTCCAAAAAATTGGCCTTTTTTTGTTTGTTTTTTTTGTTTTGAGGCGGAGTCTCACTCTATCACCCAGGCTGGAGTGCAGTGGCACAATCTCGGCTCACTGCAAGCTCCACCTGCCAGGTTCATGTCATTCTCCTGCCTCAGCCTCCCGAGTAGCTGGGATTACAGGCGCCCGCCACCACGACCAGCTAATTTTTTGTGTTTTTAGTAGAGATGGGGTTTCACCGTGTTAGCCAGGATGGTCTCGATCTCCTGACCTCGTGATCCGCCCGTCTCGGCCTCCCAAAGTGCTGGGGTTACAGGCGTGAACCACTGCGCCCGGCCAAAAACTGGCCTTTAATAGTCATAGATTTAAGACTGTTTCTTTACTATCCCCTAAGCTGATCAGGACTGTGAATGGTTTGCATTTACGATTCCTGTGGTAAACAACCTGCAGCCTACTAAGCATTTTCACTGGAAAGTGTTGCTACAAGGCA
Organism: Papio anubis; assembly: GCF_008728515.1. NCBI lineage: Eukaryota > Metazoa > Chordata > Mammalia > Primates > Cercopithecidae > Papio > Papio anubis. The sequence goes on from NC_044986.1 coordinate 65,113,155, forward strand.
TGATAAACAGTCCAACAATTTGCCAGATGTGTGTAGGGCAAGCAATTGAACCTACTCATAAAAGATTTTCACAGTGTTACATTATTCATTATATGGATGATATTCTTTGTGCTGCCCCAACTCAGGAAATATTACTCCAATGTTATGATCACTTGCAAAATTTGGTTTCTTGTGCCGGTTTAATTATAGCTCCTGGCAAAATTCAGACTACTACTCCTTACTCCTACTTAAGGACCTTAGTAAATGACACTACAATAGTGCCACAAAAAGTAACCATATGTAAGGATCAATTAAAAACACTGAATGACTTTCAAAAATTACTAGGGGACATTAATTGGATACAGCCTACTCTAGGCATTCCTACTTATGCCATGAGTAATCTGTTTTCCATCCTTAGAGGAGATCCCAGTCTCACAAGTCCTCAGCAATTAACAAAAGAAGCTGAGGCAGGGCTGCAGCTAATCGAAAAGCAAGTCCATAAGGCCCAAATAAATAGAAGAGATCCAGAGAAGACTCTAGATTTGCTAATTTTTCCAACTCATCATTCACCTACTAGGGTTATTGTCCAAGAGCAAGATCTTGTAGAGTGGGTTTTCCTTCCACGTACTGATTCACGGACTTCGACTTCTTATTTGGATCAAATCACTACTATGATAGGAAATGGGAGAACTCTGATTGTTAAATTACATGGATATGATCCTGGAAAAATTATTGTCCCTCTCACGAAGGCAGAAATAAAGCATGCTTTTATAAATAGTCTTACTTGGCAAACCCATTTAGCTGACTTTGTGGGTATGCTAGATAACCATTTTCGTAACACAAAACTGCTTCGATTTTTTAAATTAACTAACTGGATTCTCCCTAAAATAACTAAATTCAAACCCTTTTTACATCATTCACATTAGAGCTCACACACCACTTCCAGAACCTTTGACTGCAGGGAATCAAATGGCTGATGGCCTAGTTGCTACTGCAATATCTAATGCTAGACACTTTCACAATTTAACCCATGTTAATGCCTCTGGTGTCAAACGAAGATATAGCATTACTTGGAAAGAAGCTAAAGCTATTATCCAGTGATGCCCAACTTGCCAATGGTGCACTCCTCATTTTTTTTTTTTTGAAACGGAGTCTCGCTCTGTCACCCAGGTTGGAGTGCAGTGGCGCAATCTCGGCTCACTGCAAGCTCTGCCTCCTGGGTTCACGCCATTCTCCTGCCTCAATCTCCTGAGTAGCTGGGACTACAGGTGCCCGCCACCGCCCCTGGCTAATTTTTTTGTATTTTTAGTAGAGGCAGGGTTTCACCGTGTTAGCCAGGATGGTCTCGATCTCCTGACCTCGTGATCCACCCGCCTCGGCCTCCCAAAGTGCTGGGATTACAGGCGTGAGCCACCTCGCCAGGCTAACTTTAAATATTTTGAGCCTGCCTAAAGGTCGATTGTTATTGGCAGCTGAAGAACATTTACAGAAGCCAGCTAGCTGCAAAGGCAGAAGTGGAACAACAGGTTTGGTGGAAAGACCCCATAACGAAAGGTTGGGAAACAGGTAAAATAATAACATGGGGCAGGTTATGCTTGTGTTTCTCCAAGACCGAATCAACAGCCAATCTGGGTGCTATCGAGACATCTAAAACCCTACTATGAGCCAGATACCCAGGAAGAGGTTTTGGGAGGATCTCGAAGAACCTGAGGAAGGCGGGACAACCAGTCACAATGAGTAATTTAATGATAGCTATGATAGCGGTGATCACCATTGCCATAAGTATTCCTTCAGCAAGTGCTGACACAGAGAACAATTCTACTTATTGGGCATATTTACCTTTTCCACCACTTCCATAGCCTGTAACTTGGCTGGATCCCCCAGTGGAGGTATATACTAATGATAGCTCTTGGTTGCCTGGTCCTACAGATGATAGAGGCCCATCTCACCCACATGAGGAAGGAACTGTTATGAATATTTCTTTATGATTTGAACATCAGCCTATCTGTTTGGAAAAGGCCACTAGTTGCCTACCCCCTTGCTATCAATCTTGGCTGGCAATAATGCCTGGACGTATCACTCTGTGGCACAGTTACACATGCTTTCTGGTCTCCGTATTTATCATAATGAATCTGCTCCTGTAAATTGAGGCATACTGCCCTCAAAAACCTATTTGTAAATAGGATTGGACCTGGTCAGAAAAAAATGAATGTATTTGTTTGGGAAGATTGCATTGCAGAACAGGCAGAGGTGCTGTACAACGATTCCTATGGAATCATTATTGATTGGTTCCCTAAGGGGATGTGTAGCATAAATTGCACCTCTCAGTCTGCGTGCCACGGCCACACTATGTTCAGCTGCTCTGAACAAAACGATCAGATAGTAGAAATGATAAGAAGTACGGCAAGAGTTCCTATTATCTGGAAACATAGCAGTATAGTGGCACCTCAACCTCAAATGATATGGCCTGCTGCAGGAGCTAAACATAAGGATTTGTGGAAACTATTAATGGCTCTTAATAAGATCAAGATTTAGGAAGGACAACATACTACGCAATCACAATATAATCCCAATTACATTTCAGAACCTGTTGAAAACAATACAATTTGGATACAAAGTTGTGTTCGCCCTCCTTTTCTGTTGGTAATAGGTGATCTAAAGTTTGACATCCCTAATTATCATGTAACTTGCCAGGAATGTAGATTGTTCTCTTGTGTGAACTCTGACACTAATCATTCTATCCTAGTAGTGAGAGCTCAAGGAGTATGGTTACCAGTGAGGCTTTCTCATCCTTGGGAAACCTCTCCCTCTGTACATATTATTACTGAAATTCTTCAGAAAATTCTGAGACGCTCTTGGTGTTTCATTGCTACTTTAATCTTAATTATTATGAGACTGATCACTGTCACTGCTATTGGTGCGGCAGCCGGAGTTGCGCTACATTCATCAGTGCGGACAGCAGATTTCGTAAATAAATGGCAAAAGAATTCTACTTTGCTGTGCAACTCTCAAACTAAAATAGACCAAAAGATAGTTAATCACATCAATGATCTCTGACAAACTGTAATGTGGCTAGGAGATCAAGTAGTTAGTTTGGAATATACAATGCAGTTAACATGTGACTGGAATACTTCTGACTTTTGTATCACTCCTTACCCTTATAATGAATCAGAGCATGAACAGAAAAGAATAAAAAAGCATCTAGACACTCTACAAACTCGTCTTTAGAGGTTGCAAAATTAAGAGAACAAATATTTAAAGCATCCCAGGCACACCTGACCTTAATGCCAGGAACTGGAGTGCTTGAAGGAGCTGCAGATAGATTGGCAGCCATAAATCTTTTGAAATGGATAAAAACACTTTGATGCTCTATGATTTCTATGATAGTTGTGCTATTAATCTGTGTTATTTGTCTTTGTGTAGTCTGCAGATGCAAATCCCAACTCCTGGGAAAAGTAGCTCACCATTATAAAGCTGCCTTTGTTTTTATTGCCCTGCAAAAACAAAAAGGGGGACATGCTAGGAACAGTCCCCAAGACTGGCCATAAACAAGATCTCTGCAGCACTGTGACATGCTCATGATGGCTATGACACTCACACTGGAGGTTGCTGGTTTACTGGAATGAGGGCAAGGAACACCTGGCCCACCCAGGGTGGAAAACCACTCAAGGCGTTCCTAAACCACAAACAATGGCATGAGTGATCTGCACTTAAGGACATGTTCCTGCTGCAGATAACTAGCCAGAGCCTGTCCCTTTGTTCTCGTGAAGAATACTTTTAATCTATAAACTGCAGAAACAATGTTTATCTCGGGCTTACTGTCAATAACTATGTGGGTCAAACTCTGTTTGAGGCTCTCGGCTCTGAAGGCTGTTAGCCCCCTGATCCCACTTTGCACTCTATTTCTGTGTCTGTGTCTTTATTCCTCTAGCACTGCTGGATTGGGGTCTCCATGACCGAGCTGGTCTCGGCAGGATTACAGGCATGTGCCACCATGCCCAGCTAATTTTGTATTTTTAGTAGAGACAGGGTTTCTCCATGTTGGTCAGGCTGGTCTCGAACTCCTGACCTCAGGTGATCCGCCCACCTTGGCCTCCCGAAGAACTGGGATTACAGGCATGAGCCACCATGCCCAGCCAATCCTGACTTTTCGTTTCCCAACTCCCATAGCCTATTTGACCAGGAATCAGTCCCCATGACCTTCTCCCCATGACCTAGGAAGAAGCAACACACACTGCCAAAGCCTACTACTACCCCTACTTCATTTCTGAGAGGCATACCTCAGTGGCCCATCCTATTCAGTGATATTTTATTATGACCCCTTGTGGCAGATAACACTGGTTGGCCCATTTAACACACATGAGCAATCAAATTTTCCTTCACCTTCCTCTAGCGTGGAGGCAGGAAAGCATCATGTTCAATTCCCTAGCCTCATAACTTAACAGACATATGACAAAGATGTGGCCAACTTTTTTTTTTTTTTTTTTTGAGACAGAGTCTCACTTTGTTACCCAGGCTGGAGTGCAGTGGCGTCATCTTGGCTCACTGCAACCTCCACCTCCCAGGTTCAAGCAATTCTCCTGCCTAAGCCTTTGGAGTAGCTGGGATTACAGGCTGCTGCCACCACACCCGGCTAATTTTTTGAATTTTTCATAGAGATGGGGTTTCACCATGTTGCTCAGGCTGGTCTCAAACTCCTGACCTCAGGTGATCCACCTGCCTCAGCCTCCCAAAGTGCTGAGATTACAGGGTGAGCCACTGCGCCTGGCCCAATAAGACTTTTTTTTTCCCCCCGAGACGGAGTCTTGCTCTGTCGCCCAGGCTGGGGTGTGGTGGCATGATCTTGAGTCACTGCAACCTCTGCCTCCTGGGTTCAAGCGATTCTCCTGCCTCAGCCTCCCGAGTAGCTGGGATTATAGGTGCCTGCCACCATGCTGGCTAATTTTTGTATTTTTGGTAATGAGGGGGTTTCACCATGTTTGCCAGGCTGGTCTTGAACTCTGGACTTTGTGATATGCCCATCTCAACCTCCCAAAGTGCTGGGATTACAGGCGTGAGCCACCACACGTGGCCCCCAATGAAACTTTTTTAAAGCCCCTCCCTTCATCTATAATTCTTTCTTCCTGCTTGGATCTTGCAGAGGATGCAACCATTTTGTGACCATGAGGTGACAAGCATGATGTCAAAAGATCATCTACTAGGAAGATGAAGCAGAAATCAAGGGCCCAAGTCTCAGACAGCTTTGCTGAGCCAAGCTCACCCAGGCTACCTACTTCCAAGCTTCTTGTTGTGTGAGACAAATCTATCCCTCATTTGTTCAAGCCATTTTTTAGAAGACTTTCTACAATCTGCAACAAAACACCTCTCTAACCAAAATACCTAGCCAAGGACATTAAACATTTATTGCTTCCTCGTTTTTTCTGCTGTGAGCAAAACATTTGTCTTGCTAAGGGCTTGATTAGACCTTCTAGATTTGACAACACACTAAACACTTATTTTCAACACAATAACTCCCATGAGCTGGCCACACAGTCAATATTTACAGAAAAGATGTCAGGACTGCTGCTGCTTTACCTGCATCACATCAAGTCCGGGATGTAGAAGCTTTGAGATGAAATGCCGAAGCTTCAACTAGGATTGCTAGTTTTTAATTTGTACTGAAAAAATAGTGATAGGCACTCTTCCTAGATAAGGAAGGATTTCCTTACAGCATGTACAAATCACAAAGGGGAAAGATAAGAACTGTCACAGCTGTTCAAAGAATAGGTTGCTCTCAAAATGGGTATCTACAGTTATGGCTCTGAGAATGGGATGCCTTTCAATCACTTCTGAAAGAAAGTCTTGTGAAATGGAGACAATAAGCCAATATTACTGTTAACATCACTATAAGATTAGCTCAGGACTTAGAGGGGCAAATAATGACTAACATCATGTATATTTCAGACGTACGCAATCCCTGCCATTTGCTGAAGAAAGTTGCTGTGAGTCCCCAAAGAACCTGGATCCACCCAGGCCCCAGGTCTCTGTGGGCAGGGTCGGCGTGGAGGTGACGAAACCCAGCAGAGGCCTCCTAATCCCAGGCTTTGTGGTGACAGGAGCTGGGATAGGACTCCACTTTGCATCATGAGATAAAACATGGGTAGTGCTACCATTTAGCCCAGACTATACACATATACATATATGTTACCAAAAGCATCACAGAAACTGCAGCCTTGCCTGCTTCTCTCCTACTGATAAAGGAGGGGCCCAGGTGGCCCAGAATAATAAACAGGACCTGTGCCAGAATCCAGGAAGGCCTATCTACACCCTCAGGTGCTTCCCTGTCCCCACTTAACCACTCTGCCCCATCGCCCACCCTCTCTCCCAATCTCTGAACCGCTCGTGTCCCAATCAGGAAAGCATCACTGATTTTCTGCATCAATGGTCTCTTTCAGGTCTCCCAGACCGTCTGCTATGCTTCAGCTAGTTTTTTTTTTTTTTGGAGACAGAGTCTCACGCTCTGTCCTCCAGGCTGGAGTGCAGTGGCACGATCTTGGCTCACTGCAACTCCTGCCTCCCCGGTTCATGCCATTCTCCTGCCTCAGCCTTCCAAGTAGCTGGGTCTACAGGCTCCTGCCACCACACCCGGCTAATTTTTTGTATTTTTAGTAGAGACAGGGTTTCACCTTGTTAGCCAGGATGGTCTTGATCTCCTGACCTTGTGATCTGCCCACCTCGGCCTCCCAAAGTGCTGGGATTACAGGCGTGAGCCACCGCGCCCGGTCTTGATCCAGCTGCTTTCAAGTTGATTACAGACTCTGTGGCCTCTGAAATATTAACTTTTAAAAGATAAAAGCCACTTCAGGGATACAATTCACATAAATGTAGTTTTACTAAGAAGCATTTCTAGGCTGTTAGAAATTTTAAAGAAACAAACTGTTCAACTTTAGGACTGGGAATTCCCTTTTCTTCAGCACAGAAGGAAGGTTTCAGGTTACATCTGGGTGGAGGGGACCGCTCCTCAGCAGGACTGCAGCAGATGTTCACAAGGCCATTGCCTTAGAAACCAAATGTAAAGTTTGCAACCCTTAAGAAATCTCAACTGAGGATGTAGGTCAGCAGCTCTGATCTCTACATGGGAGGGTAACCCGACTTCTGCTTCTAGGAGCCGGCCACCTTCTTCACACTAAGCCATCCATTACTGCACCATTGACCCATGGCATCCTGGAGGTTTTCTCAGAGTGTGACCAGGCAGAACAAGCGAGGTCCATTTGCACAGGTTATCTGGTTTTTCCAGGGGCCTTGCACACTGACACAACCACCTAACCCCATTCTAGACAAGAACTCGGACTCTCTTGGGTTTCAGTCTAGAAAAGGAGCTCCAACATCTCTTTTAAATACACTTGCTTCCTACCTCATTGCTTTTCTAGCCCCTTCTTCTTCCTTTTTAGGCACCTGAGACTGATGTTCTCCACTTACGAAACATTCCCTCTCCCAAGTGCCCCACAGCCAGTTCTCCTGCTCCTACCAGACTTTCTCACCTGAAGTTCTCTTCACCAACCCTCATGCCCAGGCCGCCTCCTCCCCTTCCCACCACCACCTCAGGCTCCAGCCTGGCAGCCCAGTTCACACTGCCTCAGCTCCACTTTAGCGGGCAAAGCCAATGCTCATGAGCCTGGAGCAGCATGGACTGCTGCGTCACCACTCTGCACCCATCCTGCTTCTAATGTGACCCAAAGGAGCAGTCAGTAGCAAGAGAAGCAGAATCTTTGTCTTTTAAGAGTTGGGTTTAGGATAAATGTCACTGCAAACTTGGGATCCTTAGCTAAGTTATTTTACAACTGTATAGTGAGAGGCTCCAGAAAGATTTACCTAACTCTGAGCGTGTATTTACATTTCAAGGGAAAATGAGGCCCAGGACCTTGGAGACATGCCTAGGCCATAAAAACTGGAGCCACCAGAGCTGACCTGGCTCCCGGAAAGATGTATATTCCAGAAGGTTAAAGGGAGAACCCGGGATCCTTCGATTCTGTCTCCGGGCAGCAAAGATGCTTCCTCCCTCCTTTTAGGAGAGGGGGGAAGCAGTTGCCTCTTTCTCCTTCATGTAAACAAAGAAATTCCATTTTTCTCTGTCCCTCACCTATGGAGTATCTGACCACTAGGGCTGGAGATTTTTCCATCTGGCTTTCATCATACCACCCTGGGGTAAGCCCTGGTCAGGGAGTGCCTATGCAGTTATAATTCTTTACTTAATATTATTTTATCTTACTCTGTAAATAACAAATGCCTCTGATGCAGAAGACATCATGTGTGCATTCAAAATAAAATAAGTAAAGATGACTATTAAAAGCCCAACAGTTACAGCAGCAAAGATGATAGGGTCCTATTTGTCATCTGGTTTACTGGAAGAGACCGACAAGAGGCCTGTAGCTGGTTAGGAGGATTGGAGCAATATCCATGGGAACCAGCACAGACCTACTGAAAGGACTGGAAAACGTGTTAGCTAGGGATCAGGAGGTAGGCTTAGAAAATGCTGCCAGAATGGCACCTTTGGATTTTGCTATCCTCCCCAGGTGGGAGGGGAAGGGACCTCGAAATTCTTAGAGATGGGCTTTAGGTGGGATGAGAGAAGTTTCTGTCGCTGTCTTCTTGCAGTGAGAGGGAGAGGTTCTTGAGCTCCCACAGCCAGAGCCGGTCTATGAGGGCTATAGGGCCATGCTACAGCAAGGAGAAGGGTGTCTGGCTTACTGTCTTGGAGACACTTTTCTGTTCCCCTCTAATCCTGAGTTCTCTTCCTACCCCAGCTGATCTTCCTGTCTCAGGAGGCACTGCACTAGTCCCCTACATGGGGAAACAGGAGGGTAGGGGAGAGATTTGAATGTTGATAGTGGTGTCAGGTACTAGCACCCTCCTGCCCACGTGGGAGATGGATGCTGAGGAATGTAGAGAAACCTCTGTGAGCAGCAGAAACAGTCCTGGAGACTTCTCTCCCAGGGTACAAACGGGGAGAAGGAGAAGGAGAGCTCTCATACGCCATGCTGTCGCCTGCATTCTGCCTCCCTTTTTGCATTTCCTCCAGCAGGGAGGAAATAGCTTCTCCCTGTAGCTTCAATTTTATCCCTGTAAATGCTGAATTTAACTGTTAGGGTTTGTGCAAAACTTTGAGTGGAAAAAAAGAAGAGTTTAAAAACAGGTTTGGGGCTGGGCGCGGTGTTTCACGCCTGTAATCCCAGCACTTTGGGAGGCCGAGGCGGGTGGATCACCTGAGGTTGGGAGTTCGAGACCAGCCTGACCAACATGGAGAAACCCCGTCTCTACTAAAAATACAAAATTAGCTGGGTGTGGTGGCATATGCCTATAATTCCAACTACCAGGGAGGCTGAGGCAGGAGAATTGCTTGAACCTGGGAGGTGGAGGTTGCGGTGAGCCGAGATTGTGCCATTGCACTCCAGCCTGGGCAACAAGAGTGAAACTCCATCTCAAAAACAAAAACAAAAACAAAAACAAAAAACCAGCTTTGGTTCCAGGTGCAGTGGCTCACACCTGTAATCCCAGCACGTGACCCCCGTCTTTAGCTGAACTAAGGAGGAAGTCCTAAAACATGAGGAGAGCACTCTGCCCTGCTCTCCCAACCTGCTACCCTGTGCCCTCTTCCTGACTGCTCTTCTGGGTGCAGTGAGCACTCTGAATTCAAACTGACTACTGAGTATACCATTTCTGACTGACAGCTCTGGTCACAGACAGTAGGGGATGGTCCCAGCTCACACATGATCCACACATAACAACTTGCACACCTCCAGATGTCGCAGGACAGGTGAATTGGTCAGGACTGCTTAAAACTGCCTCCAGGCAGTCCCTCTGAAAACAAGAACTGACCTGAATTATTTGGGCTGAATTGGGAGGGGTTCCCAAGTTTATCAGCTAATGGGAGATGAGAGGACATATTAAGAGTCTTTTTTTGATTTGTTTTTTCCTTTTTTTAGCCAGGTGCAGTGACTTATGCCTATAATCCTGCCATTTTGGGAGGCTGAGGTGGGTCACTTGAGCCTAGGAGCTCCAGACCAGCCTGGGTAATATAATGAGATCCCATCGCTACAGAAAATTAAAAAATTAGCCTGGCTTGATGGTATACGCCTGAGGTCCCAACTACTTGAGGCTGAGGCAGGAGGATCGCTTAAGCTGGGGAGGTTGAGGCTGCAGTGAACTGAGATCATGCCACTACACTCCAGCCTGGGTGACACAGCGAGACCCAGTCTCAAAAAATCAAGTCTTTCTGAGTTAAAAAATTTTTTTGGCCGGGCACCATGGCTCATGCCTATAATCTCAGCACTTTGGGAGGCCTAGGCAGGAGGATCACCTGAGGTTAGGAGTTCAAGACCAGTCTGACCAACATGGCGAAACCTCGTCTCTACTAAAAATACAAAAATTAGCTGGGTGTGGTGGTGCATGCCTGTAGTCCCAGCTACTCGGGAGGCTGAATTTTTTTTTTCGAGACAAGAGTCTTGCTCTGTCGCCCAGGCTGGAGTGCAGTGGTGTGATCACAGCTCACTGTAACCTCAAACTCCTATGTTCAAGAAATCCTCTCACCTCAGCATCCCAAGTAGCTGCACCTCGAGTACCTGGGACCACAGGCATGCACCACCATGCTTAGCTAATTTTAACATTTTTTGTAGAGATGGTCTGGCTATGTTGCCCAGGCTGGTCTCCTACTCCTGGTCTCAAGCAATCCTCCTCCCTAGGCATTAGGAGCCTTATCTACTGTGCATGCCTAGAAGGTAATGTCTTACTTGGTAGCCCTAACAATTGTAAACTCTTTGTTAGCAGGGGTGCCATGACCGTCTGGGGTCATGCATATGAAAGGTAAGCATTAATTTATCTCTGGTAAAAAACACTGGCTTGTATCTAGAGGCGGTTCAAGTCTTTGAGAAAACACCCCAGGGAGATCAAGTAGCCCCCAGACATGCACTCTGTGGGCAGCATACCTACAGTGAGTTATGCCATTGGAAAGGTGGCATGGGCCAGGTGGAGTGGCTCACACCTATAACCCCAGCACTTTAAGAGGCCAAGGTGGGCAGATCCCTTGAGTTCAGGAGTTCAAGATCAGCCTGGACAACATGGTGAAACCCTGTATCTACTAAAAATAACAAAAATTAGCCAGGTGTGGTGGCATGCACCTGTAGTCCCAGCTACTCGGGAGACTGACGCGGGAGAATCACCTGAGCCCAGAGAGGTCAAGGCTGCATGCAGTGAGCTGTGATCGCACCACTGGACTCCAGGCTGGGTGACAGAAAGAGACGTCTCAAAAAACAAAAAACAGGCTAGGCACAGTGGCTCATACCTGTAATCCCAGCACTTTAGGAGGCTAAGGTGGGTGGATCACCTGAGGTTAGGAGTTCAGGACTAGCCTGACCAACATGGTGAAACTCCTTCTCTATTAAAAATATGAAATTAGCCGAGCGTGGTGGCACATGCCTATAATCTCAGCTACTAGGGAGGATGAGACAGGGGAATCACTTGAACCTGGGAGGTAAAGGTTGCAGTGAGCTGAGATTGTGCCACAGCACTCCAGCCTGGGCAGCAAGAGTGAAACTCTTTCTCAAATTAAAAAAAGAAAAGAAAAGGGCTGGGCGCGGTGGCTCACACCTGTGATCCCGGCACTTTGGGAGGCTGAGGCAGGAGATCACCTGAGGTCAGGAGTTCGAGACCACCCTGACCAACATGGAGAAATCCCAGCTCTACTAAAAATACAAAATTAGCCAGGCATGGTGGCACATGCCTGTAATCCCAGATACTCAGGAGGCTGAGGCAGGAGAACCCGGGAGGCGGAGGTTGCAGTGAGCCGAGATCACGCCATTGCACTGCAGCCTGGCAACAAAAGTGAAACTCCATCTCAAAAAAACAAAAAAAAAAAAAAAAAAAAGAAAGAAAGGTAAGAAAGGTGGTATGAAATTTTTTCTATACTTTAATTGAATGAAATGACTTATGACCCTGACTCAGCCTGAAAAGCCTTGCCATTCAGGTCAGCTTCACATCACTGGCCAATTATACAGAAGACAGAATTTGCTACAGATTTCTTCCTTGCAGGCCATGACCAAGTCTGACCAAATTAATAATATGCCCAACTATATGTCTTGAGCCAGGTTAATTCAGAAACTTGAGAAAGTCACCAGGTTTTCTAAGGTAAACCTTTATGGTAAATGAGATTTGTTCAACTGACTAAAACCAGAAGCCTCGGAGGGTGAGCAAAGACAAACAGTGGGGTTGATCTCATTCTGTCCTTGCGAGTTCTGCAGGCAATAGCTGAATAAGTGCTGCTTAAGGTGAACCCAACGGACTGGGTCCTAGCACCTGCTGATCGCTTTAAAACAAAATGACAGGCCGGGCACGGTGGCTCAAGCCAGTAATCCCAGCACTTTGGGAGGCTCAGATGGGCGGATCACCTGAGGTCAGGAGTTTGAGATGAGCCTGGCTAACATGGTGAAACCCCACTTCTACTAAAAATACAAAAAATTAGCTGGGCATGGTGGCGCGTGCCTGTAATCCCAGCTACTCGGGAGGCTGAGGCAGGAGAATTGCTTGAACCCAGGAGGTGGAGGTTGCGGTGAGCCGAGATTGCACCATTGAACTCTAGCCTGGGCAACAAGAGTGGAACTCTGTCTCAAAAAAAAAAAAAGAAGTGTTTCCCAGTTACACAGGTAGTAAGAAATATACTCAGACAACTGCCAAGTAGGCAGATAAATAAGTCTGACTTCACTTTCAACGCAAATAAAATAAGCATGTGAACCTGACACCACCATCTCACATATCAATGCTGATTCTGATTCTGGATGACAGAGCGAGACTCTGTCTCAAAAAAAAAAAAAAAAAAAAAATTAGCCAGGCATGGTGGCATGTGCCTGTAGTCCCAGTTACTCAGGAGGCTGTGGCAGGAATATCTCTTGAGCCCAGGAGCTGAGGCTGCAGTGAGCTATGATTGTGAGACTGCACTACAGCCTGGATGATAGATTGAGACCCTGTCTTGGAGAAGAAAAAAAAAACGACACAAAAATCTTAAAGCAGTAAGAGAAAAACTTACACACATACAGGGGAATCACAATAAGATTAACAGCTAACTTCTCATCAGAAACAATGGAGTTCAGAAGACAGTGAGATGACATATTTATTTATTTTTGAGAGGGAGTCTCACTCTGTCACCCAGGCTGGAGTGCAGTGGCACAATCTCGGCTCACTGCAACCTCCAACTCCCAGGTTCAAGCGATTCTGCTGCCTCAGCCTCCCAAGTAGCTGGGATTACAGGTACTCGCCACCACACCTGGCTAATTTTTGTATTTTTAGTAGAAATGGGGTTTCACCATATTGGCCAGGCTGGTCTCAAACTCCCGAACTCAGATGATCCACCCGCCTGGGCCTCCCAAAGTGCTGTGATTACACGCATGAGCCACCATGCCTGGCTGTTTGTTTTTAAGACAGAGTCTCGCTCTGTTGCCTAGGCTGGAGTATAGTGGTGTAATCTCAGTTCACTACAACCTCCACCTCCGGGGTTCAAGCAATTCTTCTGCCTGAGCCTCCCAAGTAACTGGGATTACAGGTGCACACCACCATGCCCAGCTAACTTTTGTATTTAATAGAGACAGGGTTTCACCATGTTGGCTAGGCTGGTCTCAAACTCCTGACCTCAAATGATCCGCCCACCTTAGCCTCCCAAAGTGCTGGGATTACAGGCGTGAGCCACTGCGCCCAGCAAATAGATGTACATATTTTGGGGGGGCACATGTGGTAATCTGGTACATTTATACATTCATATAGTGCATAAAGACTACATCAGGGTAATTAGGGTATCCATCACCTTAAATATAAGTTTAATGATTTTTTTACTACCACAATCGGACAATAATTATATTAGAAAGTGAGGCCGGGTGTGGTGGCCCATGCCTGTAATCCTAGCACTTTCGGAGGCCGAGGTGGGCAAATCATGAGGTCAGGAGATCGAGACCATCCTAGCTAACAGGGTGAAACCCCGTCTCTACTAAAAAGTACAAAAAAAGACAAAAACAAAAATTAGCCAGGTGCAGTGGCGGGCACCTGTAGTCCCAGCTACTCGGGAGGCTAAGGCAGGAGAATAGTGTGAACCTGGGAGGCTGAGCTTGCAGTGAGCCAAGATCACACCACTGTACTCCAGCCTGGGTGACAGAGTGAGATTCTGTCTAAAAAAATAAATAAATAAAAATAAGAAAGTGAATTAAAACACAATTAAGTTTACTCTTGGCACATTCAACTTCCTAGAGTCTCCCTTTCTCTACTCTTTTTTCCTTTTTTTTTTTTAAAGATAGTCTCACTTTGCAGCCCAGGTTGGAGTGCAGTGACACAATCATAGCTCACTGGAACCTTGACCTCCCAGGCTCAAGAAATCCTCCCACCTCAGCCTCCTGAGTCTTTGGGACCAAAGTTGTACATACCACACCTGGCTAATTTATTGTTTGTGGAGACAGGCTTTCCCTATGTTGCCCAGGCTGGTCTCAAACTCCTGGGCTCAAGTGATCCTCCCACCTCAGCTTCCCAAAGAGTTGGAATTACAAGCATGAGCCATCGGACCTGGCCTCACTCTTGTTTTTTTGTGTGTTTGCTTTTTGTTGGTTTTGTTATTTTTGTTTTTTTCTTGAGACAGGGTCTCGCATTGTCACCCAGGCTGGAGCACAGTGGCTCGATCTCGGCTCACTGCAGCCTTGACCTCATGGGCTCGAGCAATCCTCCCACCTCAGCCTCCCAAGTAGCTGGGACTACAGCTGACCACCACCATGCCCAGCTAATTTTTGTATTTTTTGTAGAGACAGGATTTCACCACATTGCCCAAGCTAGTCTTGAACTCCTGAGCTCATGCAATCTACCTGCCTTGGCCTCCCAGTGCTGGGATTATAGGCATGAGCCACTGTGCCTGGCCAAATGTTTAAAAGTATATCTAAATCAACTTGTGCACCACCACAATGACCACCACAATCATATACATGCCACACTTTGGGAAATATTGCCCTAATCCATTGTGTGGGATGAAACTGTGTGAATGGAAGTAGAAGGCGCTGTCTTTGCAAAGTGCTCTGGTTTGATAACCAGGCTTCCTTCTGAAAAGGATGTCTTCAGCTGTTTTATGCATTTTGTGCTGCAGGCACATCAAGTAACCAGTAAGCTCTGTAGCACTTTAAGTTGGAAAGTGTTTAAGGTGGGAGGGAGGGGAGCTCTTTTTATTACCAAGGCTTTCAACCAGCAAATTTAACTATGGCCAACTGCAGGGCTAGAGAAAAAAGCTTCAGTTTTAAAACAAAAAACATGCCAGGTGCACTGGCTCATGTCTGTAATCCCAGCACTGTGGGAGGTCGAGGTGGGCAGATCATGAGGTCAGGAGATTGAGACCATCCTGGCTAACACGGTGAAACCCCGTCTCTACTAAAAATACAAAAAAATTAGCCGGGCGTGGTGGCCTGTAGTCCCAGCTTCTCAGGAGGCTAAGGCAAGATAATCGCTTGAACTCGGGAGGTGGAGGTTGTAGTGAGCCGAGCTCGCACCACTGGACTCCAGCCTGGGTGACAGAGTGAGACTCCATCTCAAAACAAAAACAAAAACAAAGAACACAGCTCTGGGCTTTCGGAAAAGCCCCATCCCCAAATGCTATTGCTTTCCAGGTACTGGCCATTTCACATGACCCACAATTACCATTTAAAGGGCACGCTGTGTCTTTCTTAAGAGTTGTGAAGAGTCAGATGAATGCAAAGTTTAGGAGAAGAGAATTCAGACAAATGCTGTGATCAAAAATAAACAAACAAACAAACACAAAAACTCCTCCTTGCAGGTAATTTTTCAACCTGTATTCCAACAGAAATCAAAATCTAGAACAGGGATGAAAGAACAATCAGGAGAGGAATGTGAGTAACATATCTCATCCCGTAAGCTTCCGCCCTCACTAGCTTTTTGTGTACCAGCGCTGGGCCCAATCAGATGGGAGAGGCCAGGTGCACAAGGCCGGGCAGGAGGTGCCCTGAGCTCCCTGGTCCTCTCCAGCATGATCCAGAGATGAGCCTCCTCTGGTTGAGGGCTCCTTTCACAGCTCCCAGAGACTGAAACTCCCTCTCTCAGATGTGCAGAAATCACAATTGTCCATTTTTCAAAGCATAATTTTCATTCTGTACATATTATTAGGAAATGGTAATTTACACATTAAATAATAGGAAGAGTTCAGGAATTACTGGCCTAAGAGAATCATTCAGTGATTCAATGCGTTGAGAACAGTACATCACAGCATGGAACACATCCACGCCACAGACTGTAGCTGAAGTCCAGAGACAGGAAGGAGCTGGCCAGTTAGGGGAGAAATTAGGACTGGAATCCAGGTCTCATGGACACACAGGGCCAATAATGCCCGGTTGAACCTGAAAAAGCAAAGCCTGGGCTACAAGAATGTAGTCCTAATTCAGAAGAAAGTTGTTCCTGTGTCTAATACCATGGTGATTTTTCAGCACATGAAATCAAGATGGCTAAAGGATATGCTCCAGGGTGACAGAATGAGGCCTCCAGGACAGCCTGAGATGCCAGACGTGGGTCCCATGTCTGGCTTGGCACCCTGTGAGTTCCACTGTAATAATTAACTGCTAATGTCAGATGCAGTGGCTCATGCCTATAATTCCAGTAGTTCGGGAGCCCGAGGCAACAGGATTGCTTGGGCCCAGGAGTTTGAGACCAGCCTGGGAAACATAGCAAGAACTCAACTCTACAAGAAAATTTTAAAAAAATTATCCAGGCAAAAAAAAAAAAAAAAAAAAAAAAAGAAGAAGAAAATTAGCCAGGCATGGTAGCACGAGCATGTAGTCCTAGCTACTTGGATGGCTGAGTCAGAAGAATCATTTGCGCCTAGGAACTTGAGGTTACAGTGAGCTATGATCACGCCACTATACTCCCGCCTGGGTGACAGAGTGAGACCATCTCAAAAAACAAAACAAACTGCTCACATTCACCGATAGCTCACTGTGTGCTGGGCCCTCTCCTAAGTGCTTTATATACATTGTTTCATTTAATCCTTGCAACCACACTATGAAATTGGTAGTATTATCATCTCTGTTTCACAGATAGGGAAGCAGAGGCATGGAAGGTTAAGCAAATTGCCTGCCATCTCATATCTGAAGGCCCTCCTCTCCCTTCTTAAATATCTAACCTGACCAGTGGCATTGCAGTTCCAAGCAGTGGCATGGAAAGCCCATGCAAAAGCTGGGTGGAAAGGTCAAAGGTCTTGCAGGCCACTGGGCTTAGGTGGCAGGCAGCAGTACAGCTGGGCTGTGCCTGACCTGGCTGAGGTCTGGGTGGAATTAGCATCTTCCAGTTATGATCCATTAGCAGGGACTAAGGGCCAGCCTCCATGCCTCTGCCCTGAAGGAGACATGGGAAGGAAAATGACAGATGTGTTTTCCAGGTGTGTCCTCAGGGCAACGGGACCTAGTGCCCCTCACTATGTCCCACCTGGCACCCAGGTCAGGGCTGGCCCAGCATGGTTCTTGATCAACAACTAAAGGAAAGGACATGATCTATTCCAGGCAAGATGGAGGCAGGAGAAGAGAAGATTTAAAAAGACTTCTATCAGCCAGGCACGTGCAGGCACGTACAGGTGGCTCATGCCTGTAATCCCAGCACTTTGAGAGGCCGAGGTGGGTGGATCACCTGAGGTCAGGAGTTTGAGACCAGCCTGACCAACATGGAGAAACCCCGTCTCTACTAAAAATACAAAATTACCCAGGCGTGGTGGCACATGCCTGTAATCACAGCTACTCGGGAGGCTGAGGCAGGAGAAATGCTGAAACCCGGGAGGTGGGGATTGTGGTGAGCCGAGATCATGCTATTGCACTCCAGCCTGGGCAACAAGAGCGAAACTCCGTCTCAAAACAACAAACAACAAAAAAACACTTCTACCTTCCGGTTGGGCGCAGTGGCTCACGCCTGTAATCCCAGCACTTTGGGAGGCCGAGGCAGGTGGGTCACTTAAGGTCAGGAATTCGAGACGAGCCCGGCCAACATTGTGAAATCCCATTTCTACTAAAAATACAAAAATTAGCTGGGCATGGTGGTGCACACCTATGATCTCAGCTACTCGGGAGGCTGAGGTAGGAGAATCGCTTGAACCTGGGAGGCAGAGGTTGCAGCAAGGTGAGATCGCACTCCAGCCTGGGCAACACAGTGATCTCGAGAGAAAAAAAAAAAACCTTCCTTCCAATCCCCAAATCCACCCTCCACCCAACAAAACGCACTCCCCCACATCCCAAGCCACCATAATAACATGTGTCTGCTGATGCTCTTTAAACTTATACTGGGGTCATCTTTTGTTGCTGTTCAAAATATTATTTCCCCTCAGTTGATACAGATGTTCTAATTCTCCTCAAGGGTTTTGTTCCTTTTTGATCTTCAGTGCCACTGTGCCTCTGGAGAATTTAAATGAGTCTACTGAGATTCCCATTTTCTGGCTTTTTCAAGCCCCTCATTGCTTATTCCTTGCTATCTGGAAGGCATTTTGTTTTACAGAAGGTGTTCAAAGACTCAGGAACTTAAAGGTCAAAATGTACATTTGGAACAGAATTAGAAACAAAGATTTACTAGAGACATATACTGTCTCCATAGCTCAGGAGACCCGATATTGATTGTTAAGTTGTGAATTCTCCTGAAATTAATCTCTAGATTTAACATAATCCTTTTCTTTTTAACTGGAACCCTTCATGAATTTGTATGTCATCCTTGCACAGGGGCCACACTAATCTTCTCTATATCATTTGAATTTTAGTATATGTGCTGCCAAAGCAAGCACGAGCACAATCCTAATAAAAATCTAAGCAGAATTTTTTTAGAAATGGACAAGTTGATTCTAAAGTTTACATGGAAAAAGCAAAGGACAAATAATGACCAAATAAGAAGAAACAAACTTGAAGGACTCAGAATATCTGATTTCTAAACAGCTACAGTAATGAAAACACTGTAGTACTGGTGAAAACACAGGTGTATTGATCAAGAAAAAAGAGCAGTCTAGAAATACACCCACACACGTGGTCAATTGCTATTTGATAAAAACCCAGAGTTATCCAATGGAGAAAGGACAGTCTTTTCAACAAAGGAGTTCCTGAATAATTGGACATCCATATGCAAAAAATAATAATCAACCTCTGGCCAGGTGTGGTAGCTCATGCCTGTAATCACAGCACTTTGGGGGGCTGGGGCAGGTGATCAACTGAGGTCAGGAGTTCAAGACCAGCCTGGCCAACATGGTGAAATCCCATCCCTACTAGAAATACAAAAAAAATTAGCCAGGTGTTGTGGCACATGACTGTACTCCCAGCTATTCAGGAGGCTGAGGCAGGAGAATCGCTTGAACCCAGGCAGCAGAGGTTGCAGTGAGCTGAGATCACACCACTGCACTCCAGCCTTGGTGACAGAGTGAGACTCTGTCTCAAATAATAATAATAAAAACCTCAATCTCATAACTTGTACCACATACAAAAATTAACATGAAATGCATCATAGATTTAAATGTTAAATCTCAAAGTAGAGGTGGGTGCAGTGGCTCACGCCTGTAATCCCAGCACTCTGGGAGGCGGAGGTGGGAGGATCACTTGAGCCCAGGAGTTCGAGACCAGCCTGGGCAATGTGGCGAAATCCCATCTCTACTAAAAATACAAAAATTGCGGCCGGGTGCAGTGGGTCACACCTATAATTCCAGCACTTTGGAAGGCCAGGCAGGTGGATCACCTGAGGTTAAGAGTTCAAGACCAGCCTGGCCAAGATGGTGAAGCCCCGTCTCTACTAAAAATACAAAAATTAGCCAGGCGTGGTGGCATGTGCCTGTAATCCCAGATACTCAGGAGGCTGAGACAGCAGAATTGCTTGAACCCGGGAGGTGGAGACTGCATTGAGCCAAGATCTCCCTATTGCACTCCAGCCTGGGCAATAAGAGCCAAACTCCGTCTCAAAAAAGATAAAAATAAAAATACAAAAATTAGCTAGGCGTTGCCGGGTGCAGTGGCTCAAGCCTGTAATCCCAGCACTTTGGGAGGCCGGGACAGGCAGATCACGAGGTCAGGAGATTGAGACCATCCGGGCTAACACAGTGAAACTCTGTCTCTACTAAAAATACAAAAAAATTGGCCAGGCATGGTGGCAGGCGCCTGTAGTCCCAGTTACTCAGGAGGCTGAGGCAGGAGAATGGCGTGAACCCAGGAGATGGAGGTTGCAGTGAGCCGAGATCGTACCACTGCACTCCAGCCTGGGCAACAGAGCAAGATTCCATCTCAAAAAAAAAAAAAAAAATAGCCAGGTGTTGTGGTGCACACCTGTAGTCCCAGCTACTTGGGGGTGCTGAGGCAGGAGGATCACCTGAGCCTTGGGAGGTTGAGACTGCAGTGAGCCGTGATCGCACCACTGCACTTCAGCTCGAGTGATAGAGCGAGACTCCATTTTGAAGAAAAAAAAATTAAAACATTTATTCTTCAAAAGACACTGGTGAGAAATTAAAAAGACAAGCTGGCCAGGCACTGTGGCTCACACCTATAATTCCAGCACTCTGGGAGGCCGAGGAGGGTGGATCAATTGAGGTCAGGAGTTCAAGACCAGCCTGGTCAACATGTCAAAACCCTGTCTCTACGAAAAATACAAAAATTAGCTGGGCATGGTGGTGTGTACCTGTAGTCTCAGCTACTTGGGAGGCTGAGGCAGGAGAATCGATTGAGAGCGAGATCGCACCGCTGCACTCCAGCCTGGGTGACAGAGTGAGACCCTGTCTCAAAAATAAATAAATAAATAAATATTAAAAAATAAAAAGACAAGCCATAGTCTTGGAAAAAACATTTGCAAAACACATATCTGACAAAGGACTTTTATCTAAAATATATAAAGAATTCCTACAATTTAATAAGAAAAAAAACTTTTTTCATGGGCAAAACATTTTGACAGACACTTATTAAAGAAGATACAGGCCAGGCATGGTGGCTCATGCCTATAAACCCAGCGCTGTGGGAGGCCGAGGCCAGTGGATCACCTGAGGTCAGGAGTTCAAGACCAACTTGGCCAACATGGTGAAATCCTCTCTCTCCTAAAAATACAAAAATTTGCTGGGCATAGTGGCAGGCACCTGTAATCCCAACTACTCAGGAGGCTGAGGCAGGAGGATCACTTGAACCCAGGAGGCAGAGGTTGCAGTGAGCTAAGATCACGCCATTGTACTCCAGCCTGGGCGACAAGGGTGACACTCTATCTCAAAAAAAAAAAAAAAAAAGAAAAGAAAAGAAGATCCAGACATGGCAAATAAACACACATGAAAAGATGCTCAACTAACTAGTCATTAGGGAAATATAAGTTAAAGTCACAATGAACTACCAGTATCCAACTATTAGTCCAGCCAAAAATAATAAAATAGGCCAAGCACAGTGGCTCACACCTGTAATCCCAGCACTTTGGGAGGATGAGGTGGTTGGATCATCTGAGGTCAGGAGTTCAAAACCAGCTTGGCCAACACGGAGAAACTCTGTTTCTACTAAAAATACAAAAAATTAGCTGGGCATTATGATGGTCACCTGTAATCCCAACTACTTCAAAGGCTGAGGTAGGAAAATCTCTTGAACCAAGGAGGCAGAGGTTGTAGTGAGCAGAGGTCACTCCATTGCACTCCAGCCTGGGCAACAAGAGAGAAATTC
The DNA here is from genome assembly GCF_008728515.1 of Papio anubis. Classification (NCBI taxonomy): domain Eukaryota; kingdom Metazoa; phylum Chordata; class Mammalia; order Primates; family Cercopithecidae; genus Papio; species Papio anubis. The sequence goes on from NC_044986.1 coordinate 65,134,820, forward strand.
CATCTCAAAAAAAAAATAATATAATAATAATAATAACATACTGATATCAAATGCTGAACTGGAAATCTCATACACTGATGGCACGATTGCAAAGTGGTACAATCATTTTGAAAAGCAGCCCTCCAATTCACACCTGGTTATTCACCCAAGAGAAATGAAAACATGTCCACAGACCTGTTGATAAATGTTATTATTGTTCTATTCATAATCACCAAAATCTCAGCCAGGTACAGTGGCTCACAGCTATAATCCCGGCACTTTGGGAGGCCAAGACGGGAGGATTGCCTGAGACCAGGAGTTCGGGACCAGCCTGGGGAACACAGTGAGACCCCATCACTACAAAAAAAAAAATAACTGGTATGGTGGCCCAGGCCTACAGTCCCAGCTATTCAGGAGGCTGAGGTGGGAGGATGGCTTGAGTCCGGGAGTTTGAGGTTGCAGTGAGCTGTGACTGCACCACTGCACTCCAGCATGGGTGATAGAGTGAGACTCTGTTTCAAAAACATTAAAATATAAAAATATAAAAGTAATTACCATTATGTAATACCAGTCAGCCATGTGTTGCCATACCCTACACCTCCCTTCCATCAAATGAATACAGTCACAGCTGATGGCTTTAGACTCGGGGAGTCAAAGGCTCATTTGGTTTAGAAAGAATTTCACAAGGGACCTCTTAATCCTTAATGAACTGCTAAAGAAATGGCATAGAGCCGGCCGGGCACAGTGGCTTACATCTGTAATCCCAGCACTTTGGGAGGCCAAGGCAGGTGGATCACGAGGTCAGGAGTTTAAGACCAGCCTGGCCAAGATGGTGAAACCCCATCTCTATTAAAAATACAAAAAATTAGCCAGGCGTGGTGATAGGCACCTGTAATCCCAGCTACTCGGGAGGCTGAGGCAGAGAATTGCTTGAACCTGGGAGGCAGAGGCTGCAGTGAGCAGAGATCGTGCCACTGGACTCCAGCCTGGGTGACAGCAAGACTCCACCTCAAAAAAAAAAAAAAAAAAAAAGTAAAAGAAATGGTACAGAGCCATGGAGAGGCACCTCGCATCAACAAGAAAAATGATCACTTTGCATACCTTTTCCTCAAAAGATAAATTAAAAGAAAAAACAGTCAATTATCATGGAATAAGCTTAATATTGCAAAGGATCTTGACAAGCAGTTTCTGTCTCTTCATCTATTAAAAGCTAGCTGTTCTAGAGATTTCTCTACATTGTAAAAGCTTAAAGTGACTTTCTACTAGCATAGAATGTAGCTAAACCTCCAGGGTGGCCTCTGAAAGCCCTCTGATCTATGAAACCTATGAACTTATGGGATGTCCAGACTCTGCCCCTTCTTGAAACCTCCACTGTGGGGTTGAAGGCTGGGGGAATAACATCTTCAAACAGGGCATTTCTGCATCCCAATGCCACAACTTTGGAGCAAGCCAAGCATGGTAGCTGCAATTTATAAGGGGAGGACTGCTCTGCCTCAGGTCACATGGTTAATACTCTTCAGGTGGCCCAGACTCCGTGTCTAGTGTTCTTTCCATGATCCTCCAACACACACACCTCCCTGGGTGCGGGATGTATTTTTTTTTTTTTGAGACGGAGTCTCGCTCTGTCACCCAAGCTGGAGTGCAGTGGCCGGATCTCGGCTCACTGCAAGCTCCGCCTCCCAGGTTTACGCCATTCTCCTGCCTCAGCCTCCCGAGTAGCTGGGACTACAGGCGCCCGTACCACACCCGGCTAGTTTTTTGTATTTTTTAGTAGAGACGGGGTTTCACCGTGTTAGCCAGGATGGTCTCAATCTCCTGACCTCGTGATCCGCCCGTCTCAGCCTCCCAAAGTGCTGGGATTACAGGCTTGAGCCACCGTGCCCAGCCAGGATGTGGGTAGTTTTTACTGTGATCTCTGTCCACTCCACAGCGGGGCTCTGAGACATGGCTCTCTGTCAGGTGGGCCCTGGGCTCATGGGACAAGATGATCAGCTCCTCCCACAGGAAGATATTCCGAAGGGACCCAGAGCTTCCCAAGAACGCCTCCAACATCTACCCACAAGGAGTTTGGCAAAAATGGTCTTCGCTGGTGGAAAGAGATCAGAGCATTCAGATTATTCTCCTGCCTCTTGGATGGAGACCATCAGCATACCAAGGTCTCCCGAAGCCTTTGTACTCATGAAACCTGTTTAAATGTGGTTTCCAAACACACTCAACTAGGAAACTCTCTTTCATGTAATCCCTACGTATATCCTACAGAACTAGTGTTTCTGCACCCTAGAACAATGCTATTAACTTCCTTGCACTTAGACGTTGATTTTTGAATGACTTAAGAAAACTTGTTTCCAAGAAAAAATAATACATGTAATATGCTAACATTTATGTAAAAACGGAGGCAGATATGTCTATCCATATTATTTGTAGATTTATAAACTATCTATGGAAGGATTGGAAAACTGGCCACTGAAGCTATTTCCAAAGAAAGTCAGTCAGTGGCTGGGATAGGGAAATAAGAGACTTTTTCCTGTATATCCTTTCATACTATGGGAATGTGTTACAGGAGCAACTCATCAAACGAAACTCCAATTAAAATAAAGGGTACTAAAAGTAACATATATGTAAAAATCAAAAACAGGTCACACGCAGTGGCTCATGCCTGTAAGCCCAGCACTTTGGGAGACCGAGGCAGGCAGATCATGAGGTCAGGAGTTCAAGACCAGCCTGACCAACATGGTGAAACCCCATCTCTACTAAAAATACAAAAATGAGCTGGGCATGGTGTCAGGCAACTGTAGTCCCAGCTACTCAGGAGGCTGAGGTAGGAGAATTGCTTGAACTCTGGTGGCAGAGGTTGCAGTGAGCTAGGATCGCACCACTGCACTCCAGCCTGGGCAACAGAGGGAGACTGTCTCAAAAAAAAAAAAAAAAAGAAAGAAAAAACATTTACAAGTGCATGTGTGCACGTACACACACACCCCACAGCCATATTCCACACCAGAGATAAAACAACAACTGTTGGAAGGGCACAACGGCTCATGCCTATAATCCCAGCACTTTGGGAGGCCAAGGCAGCAGATCACCTGAACTCAGGAGTTCAAGATAAACCAGGCAACATGGCAAAACCCTATCTCTACTAGAAATACAAAAAATTAGCCAGGCGTGGTGGCTCACGACTGTAATCCCAGCTACTTGGGAGGCTGAAGCATGAGAATCGCTTGAAGCAGGAAGGTGGAGTCTGCAGTGAGCCAAGATCACACTAGTGCACTCCAGCCTGTGTGACAGAATGAGACTCTGTCTCAAAAAAGAAACAAAAATAAATAAATAAATAAATAAATAAATAAATAAAACAAAATAACCACTGTTAATATTTGGTGCTTGGGCCAGGAGCAGTAGCTCATGCCTGTAATCCCAGCACTTGAGCCCAGCCTGGGCAACGTGGTAAAACCTCATCTCTACCAAAAAAACACCCACAAAAATTAGCCAGACTCATAACCCAGTCTCGAAATAAATAAATAGATAAAAATTTAAAAATAAAGTGAAATAAAATAGATATTTGGTGCTTGTACTTAGTCCCAATCCTCTATTTTTGCTTTTGCTGCCTATGCTTTTGGTGTCATATCCAAAAAATCATTGTCAAGATATATGTCATTAAGCTTTTCCCCATGTTCTCTTCTAAGAGTCTTCGTGTCCAGTCTTACATTTAACTTATTTTCAGTTGGTGGTTGTGGATGGTGTAAGAAAAGGGTACAATTTCATTCTTTTGCATGTGGAGATTGTTTACCCAGGACCATTTGTTGAAGAGACCCTCTATCCCCATTGTGTGTTCTCGGCACCCTCAGGGAAGATCAGTTGACTGTATATGTGTGGGTTTATTTCTGGTATCTCTATTCTGTTCCATTGCTGTATATATCTGTATTTATGCTGGTAACATATGTTTTAATTACTATGCCTTTGTAATACATTTTGTTTTTTGTTTTGTGTGTGTGTGTACGGTTTTTTTGTTTTGTTTTGCTTTGAGATGGAATCTCACTCTGTGTAGTGGCCCAATCTCGGCTTACTATAACCTCTGCTTCCTGGGTTCAAGTGAGTCTGCTGCCTCAGCCTCCAAAGTAGCTGGATTACAGGCTCCCACTACCACGCCTGGCTAATTTTTGTATTTTTAGTAGAAATGGGGTTTTGCCATGTTGGCCAGGCTGACCTCAAACTCCTGACCTTAGGTAATCCACCCGCCTTGGCCTGCCAAAGTGCTGGGATTATAGGCACGAGCCACCACACCCAGCCTGTAATGTATTTTGACATCAGGAAGTGTGATGCTTCAAGCTTTGTTTTTTGTTGTTCTTTTTTTCAGGCAGCCCCCAAGCCAGAGAGACTCCCAGCTGTGTTTTTCTTTCTCAAAGTCATTTCTGGCAGAGGCCAAAGCGGGAGGATTGCTTGAGCCCAGGAGTTCAAAACCAGCTTTGGCAAAAGAGCAAGACCCTGTCTCTACAAAAAAATTAAAAATTAGCCAGGTGTGGTGGCACACACCTCTGGTCCCAGCTACTTGTGAGGCTGAGGTGGGAGGATCGCTTGAGCCCAGGAGATCAAGGCTGCAGTGAGCTGTGACTGCACTGTTGTACTCTAGCCTACGTGACATGGCAAGATCCTGTCTCAAATAATAATAATTGTTTTGGCTATTTTGGGATCCTTTGTGAGTCCATGTGAATTTTAGAATGGTTTTTCCTATTTGTGTAAAAAAGCTGTTGGGATTTTGATAGGGATTGCATTGAATCTGTAGCTCACTTTCGGTATTATGAACATGTAAAAAATACTAAGTCTCGGCCGGGCGCAGTGGCTCAAGCCTGTAACCCCAGCACTTTGGGAGGCCGAGACGGGCAGATCACGAGGTCAGGAGATCGAGACCATCCTGGCTAACACGGTGAAACCCCGTTTCTACTAAAAAATACGAAAAAATAGCCGGGCGAGGTGGCGGGCGCCTGTAGTCCCAGCTACTCGGGAGGCTGAGGCAGGAGAATGGCGTGAACCCGGGAGGCGGAGCTTGCAGTGAGCCGAGATCGCGCCACTGCACTCCAGCCTGGGCGACAGAGCCAGACTCCATCTCAAAAAAAATAGATAAATAAAAAATAAAAAATATTAAGTCTCCCAATCCATGGATATGCGATGAAATTACTTCAACACAATAAAGGTCATATGTGAAAAGCCCACAGCTAACATCATACTGAACAGTGAAAAACTGAACACTTTTCCTCTAAGACCGGGAAGAAAACACAGATGCCCACTCTTGCCACCTTTTTTGTTTGTTTGTTTTTTGAGATGGAGTCTTGCTCTGTTGCCCAGGCTGGAGTGCAGTGGCGCGATTTTGGCTCACTGCAACCTCCGCCTCCCAGGTTCACATCATTCTCCTGCCTCAGCCTCCCAAGTAGCTGGGACTACCGGTGCCCGCCACCACACCTGGCTACTTTTTTGTATTTTTAGTAGAGACGGGGTTTCACTGTGTTAGCCAGGATGGTCTCAATCTCCTGACCTCGTGATCCGCCCGCCCTGGCCTCCCAAAGTACTGGGATTACAGGCGTGAGCCACTGCACCCGGCTCTTGCCACTTCTTTTCAACATATTACTGGAAGTCCTACCCAGAGCAATTAGGCAAGAAAAACAAATAAAAGACATCCAGCTCAGAAAAGAAGTAAAATCATCTCTGTTTGCAGATGACACGATCTTACATAGGAAATCCCAAAGACGCCACACACAAAAATTCTTAGAACTAATAAGTTCTGTAAAGTTACAGAACACACGATGAACATAAAATTGGTTGCATTTCTATACATTAACAATAAACTACCCACAAAGGAAATTAAGAAAACAATCCTAGCTCATGCCTGTAATCGCATCACTTTAGGAGGCCGAGGCGGGAGGATCGCTTGAGCCCAGTTCAACACTAGCCTAGGCAACATGGTGAAACACCATCTCTATTAAAAATACAAAAATTAGTCGGGTATAGTAGCGCCTGCCTGTAGTCCCAGCTACTGGAGAGGCTGAGATGGGAGCATCACTTAAGCCTGGGAGGTCGAGGCTGCAGGGAGCCATGATAACACCACTGCACTCCAGTCTGGGTGACAGAGCCAGACCGTATCTCAAAAAAGGAAAAAAGAAAAAAAAAAAAAAAGAAAGAAAGAAACAAAATGAAAACAATCCCATTGACATCACCACCAAAGGGAATAAAATACTTAGGAATAAACTTAACTAAGGAGGTAAAAGACAGGCATACTGAAAACTATAAACACTGATGAAAGAAATTAAAGAAGGCACAAATAGATGTAAAGACATGCTGGGGTTTGTACTGCGCACTTTTCAAATTGTTTGCATAGATGGTATCTTATTGGAGTCCGATGCCAAATCTGTGCAGTAGAAAGCGCAGGTGGAATACTTGCCAACACACGAGGCAACCAAGGCCCCAAGAGGACTGGATGAGAAGCTGGTCACTTAGCTGCTCATAGGCTAGGGGTCAGATCCTAGGTGTCCTGCATGGCTCTTGAGGTCTTTCTTAGATGTCAGATCTGCCACTGAACAAGCACCACGGGCACTCTGGTAGGCCCATGGGGGCTTACATCACCCTTCCAAGGCACCACCATTCCAGACAACCACTGATGAAAGATAATGCATACTTCAGGCTGGGAAGTATCTACCATGTATATCATGTAAACAGGATTATAAATATAATCACATACATGCACTTGATTGCATAATACTCTTCAGTGGCCTCAGGCTCAGATGCATGAGTAGAGTACTCAGGACCCATTCCACCTCAGCCCCTCTGCAGGCCCTTTGTGCCAATGTCCACCTCCCACTCCATGCTCCAGCTGCACCCAGAAGCTTGTGGTTCCCCATGTGGGTCATACAACTGGGACACATGCCCCCCCTCTCAACGTAAAATGTGCCTCTCACTACGCTAACATCTACTTATTCTGCGTATCTTAGTTTAGGCATCACTTCCTCCAGGAAGTCTTCCTTGGATACACAAACACATATGCATGGGATTCTTGATCTGCTATCCTTTTATTGCTCCCCATAACTGTGTATCACTTATTCATCCATCTGGTCACTAGACTATGAGCTCCTTGAGGTCAGGGCATGAGCCTTTTGCCCCTCTGTATGGACCAACTGGTCAGGCTGGGCACCGGGTAAATACTCAACGCATACCTAACAAATGACTGCGAGCGCAAGGGAAGCCCAGCATGGTGCAGTGCTTCAACAACTGTGTAGCTTCAGATGCTTGGTGAAGGGGGAATGACATTAGAGAATCAAGATGTCTGGGCAGTACTAAGAGGAAAGTATATCTCCCCGTTTGTGGAAAATATCTTAAGCACCTTCAGTGTGAGCTTCTGTCTGTTCTTCCTGGGGCCTCCTGACACAGATGACTGGGAGGCTGACCTAGGTGAGGCCAGGGCCAAGCTAGGTGGGAAGGCTTAGCCAGCCAACAGAGTCAAAGTGAGCAGGAAGCCGTTCACATCTAAAGAACTAGAGGCCCAGAGACATGAGAGGATAGGCTGGGGGGCTCCCAGCAACTTAGCAGCAGGGTTGGTTGCAAACTCAGGCATCAGAATCCCAGTACAGGCTCCTTCTCCAGCACCAGGCACCCCTTGGGACCTGGCTGAGGCACAGGACAACACACGGCTGTGGACGTGACCAGCACTAAGCAGGCAGGACAGGACAGAAGGGTAGGACAGAAGGACAGACAGAGGTCTTGAACATAAGTATATGCCAGGCAAGCAATGATTAGCACAGGCCTTAACAGAGACAGGTTTGTCTAGTGAACAAGAATCCAGAGACCCATTCTCTTCTCCCTCCATGCTGGAAACTGCCTTGTGTTTGTTGTTTTCCTGATGCTGACTCTGAACCAGGCACAGGCTGAAGGCTCTCAGGTACTTATCTTCAAAACAACCTGCAAAGGGCCTATTGTGTCCTCATTTGTACCCATGTAGACAATGGAGCTGAGAGGGGTTAAGTAACTAGCTCAAGGACATACAGCTCATAAATGGTAGTGCAAAAAATTGAACTCAAGGGTGGGGCACGGTGGCTCATGCCTGTAATCCCAGCACTTTGGGAGGCTGAGGTGGGCGGATCACAAGGTCAAGAGATTGAGACCATCCTGGCTAATGCAGTGAAACCCCGTCTCTACTAAAAATACAAAAAATTAGCCTGGCGTGGTGGCATGCGCCTGTAATCCCAGCTACTCAGGAGGCTGAGGCAGGAGAATCGCTTGAACCCAGGAGGTGGAGGTTTCAGTGAGCCAAGATCGCACCACTGCACCCTAGCCTGGGCGACGAGCAAGACTCCATGCAAAGAAAAAAAAAATTGAACTCAAATTTTCTTCACTAACCACAGTGGTTCTGGGTCATCTGGAAACTTTAAGCTACAGTTTTCAGTGACTCCTCAAGTCTCAGTTTTGCTGCCTGTAACTGAAAATAATTTTGCACTGGTGCTTTTCAGTAGGAATGCGCGTAAGGGCCGGGCGCAGTGGCTCAAGCCTGTAATTTCAGCACTGTGGGAGGCCAAGACGGGCGGATCACGAGGTCAGGAGTTCGAGACCATCCTGGCTAACATGGTGAAACCCCGTCTCTACTAAAAAATACAAAAAACTAGCCGGGCGAGGTGGTGGGCTTGCAGTCCCAGCTACTTGGGAGGCTGAGGCAGGAGAATGATGAAAACCCGAGGCGGAGCTTGCAATGAGCTGAGATCCGGCCACTGCACTCCAGCCTGGCGATACAGCGCAGACTGCCTCCCAAAAAAAAAAAAAAAAAAAAGGAATGCGCCAGAAGGGAAGGGATATTAAAAGGCCCAACAATGTAATGCCGATAGAAATGAGGCTGGGTAGTGGGGTGGACTGCAGTGTGTTAAAACAGGCCAGGCACGGTGACTCATGCCTGTAATCCCAGCACTTTAGGAAGCAAAGGCAGGACCGCTCACACCTAGAGAACTAGAGGCCCAGAGAAGTGAGAGCCCAAGAGTTCAAGACCAGCCTGGGCAACACAGGGATACTCCATCTCTACAAAAAATAAAAATAAATTAGCCAAATGTGGTGGTGGGTGCCTGTAGTCCCAGCTGCTCAGGAGACTGACACAGGAGGATCACTTTAGCCCAGGAGTTCAAGGCTGCAGTGAGCTATGATTGCACCACTGCACTCCAGCCTGCATGACAGAATGAAACCCTGTATCTAAAAAATAATAATAAAGCCAGCCGGGCGCGGTGGCTCATGCCTGTAATCACAGCACTTTGGGAGGCCGAGGCGGGCAGATCACTTGAGGTCAGGAGTTCGAGACCAGCCTGGCCAACATGGTGAAACCCTGTCTCTACTAAAAATACAAAAATTACCCAGGCATGGCAGCGGGTGCCTGTAATCCAAGCTACTCAGGAGGCTGAGGCAGGAGAATTGCTTAAACCCAGGAGGTGGAGGCTACAGTGAGCTGAGATCGTGCCACTGCACTCCAGCCTGAACAACAGAGCAAGACTCCGTCTCAAAATAAATAAATAAATAAATAAATAAATAAATAAATAAATAAATAATAAAGCCTGGCCGGGTATGGTGGCTCATGCCTACAAGCCCAGCACTTTGGGAGGCCAAGGCAGATGGATCACTTGAGGTTGTGAATTTGAGACCAGCCTGGCCAACATGGAGAAACCCCATCTCTACTAAAAATACAAAATTAGCCGGGTGTAGTGGCAGACACCTGTAATCACAGCTACTCGGGAGGCTAAGGCATGAGAATCACTAGAACCCTGGAGGCAGAGGTTGTAGTGAGCTGAGAGTGCACCACTGCACTCCAGCCTGGGTGACAGTGCGAGACTCTGTCTCAAAAAAAAAAAAGAAAAAAAGGAAAAAAAAATTCAGAATAGTGGTTATTTCTGAGGATTGAGGCACAGCTGACTGGGAAAGGGCAGGAGGAAACTTTCTGGGGTAATGGTAATGTTCTAATCCTGCTAGGAATGTGGGTGACACACATGTATGCATTTGAAAATTTTATCATATAGTAAACTTAAGATGTGTGCATTTCCCTAAATATAAATTTTACCTACAAAATTCCATTAGGTATGAAGTGCTACAAGATGCCCTACCGCCATTCAAGGTAGGACTTCAGAAATCAGACAGAATAGGAATGAGACCACTCCCTTGCCTCACCATTTATATACACTTCCCCACACCATTCCCTAAGTCACAGAACAAATAAGAACAGTGGTCCAGAGACTTGCCCAATTCTTGCAGCATCAGGCACCGAGTACCCGAGCACTGCTCTTCTCTCCCAATCCAGATCCCGGGATAGAGTCTGAAACCAGTCAACATCTAGCATTAGTGCAGATACTACACTCTACACTCCTAGAGTACCTGTAATTTTGCCTCAATATCTCTCTGTGATTGGAAGGCCATGCTCAGAGGGGTTTGGGAAATAAGGTAGGAGGAGCACGAGGAGAGGTGGAAGATCCTGCCATCACTTCCCTTTGGCCAACCTGATGTGCCTGATCATCAGCACCTCCCAAAGCACAAAGAACTCCTGCCTAACTAAAGGCAGAACCTGTAGTACCCAGAG